>NC_092190.1:6569047-6786547 GCF_043641665.1 Enoplosus armatus | reverse complement strand
TCAGACGCTGGCATGCTGTCAAAGCCTCATCGTAGACCATGAAAGCTTAATGGGTTGTTACAAAGTGTTGTGAGCTTGACTGCCGATTAGGTGCATCAGCTGCAGTAATGAAGGCTTTGTATCAGCCCATGATAATGAAGCAAGAAGGCTTGACCCACATGGCCACAAGGTTTGGTTGATGACCGTGAAGCATGAGAAAGCAGATACAAGCCAGATGAGGTTTCTCTGCAGGGTCCTCGTTATTGAGTTACTGCTCCTTCACATTAAGAGGAACTAACTGAGGTGGTTCAGACAACAAGTGAGGCTGCCCCTCTTTGGAGGAGAAGGACAGACTTCAGGGTGGAAACCCTGAGAGAAACTCAGAACAAGCTGGAGAGACTTCATCTACCAGCATGTGGCGGGTCCCCCAGGAGGAGCTTGAGGAACTTGCTGGAGAGCAGCTCTACAGTACGCGCCGTATTGTTACTGTGACCATGACCAGGACAAGTGGCTTGAACATGGATGGATGGTCAATAGAGTCTAACTGACACTGGACATTTAAGACCAATATCAAAACTTGAGAATAATAAAAACGTGTTCTTTTTTAACATAAACATATATCTGAGCAAGGATATTTTACAGTCAAACTACAAACTTTACTGTTGATGCAGTAACAGTAAATATAATATTTGAAAAAAATCATAAAAGTAAAGTCTACTGAACTTGATTTGAGAAAGATTCAAGTTAAATATATACATAAATGGCTGTCACTAAAACATTATTTTACTTCCAGTTCTGTCAAGAACCAAAAATCCTCCATGTTGAATCTTCAGCAGTCGTATCTGTATGTGTGAATCCTCCTACTCACTCCTCAGAGTCCTCCTCACTCAGGACTGAATACAGGACCAATATTTTCAACATACAATAGCAAACCACTTGGCAGCTTATCCTGTTGGAGAAATGCTACACTCTCAACCTGCATGCACGTCTGTGTGTGTGTGTGTGTGTGATATGGGGTATGAGTGGGGGCCGCAGGTGCCAGACAGGCGGCCGTTTCACACCCGTCTTCTGTAATTGGCCAGAGCACCCCATCTTCCTTCAATAGGACCCCCCTCAAACACACACACACACACACACACACACTGTTTGAGGAATGAAGCAAGGCCAGCTCAGGCCTGACACCACAGCAACCATGACGCCAGCCAATTATAGCACAGCAAGGCAAGGATGCGTGATAAAGTCACCTAGCAACTGAGAGAAAGAGAGGGGGTGGGAAGGGGGGTGAGAGAGAGAGAGAGAGAGAGAGAGAGAGAGAGAGAGAGATTAACAGGCATGGACAATCAACCAGCCACCAACCAATTATGGAAGAGTGTGATGCAGTTGCTTGGCAACCCAAACTGAATGAGCAAGTGGAAGAGAGAGAGAGCAGGTTGGAGGTTGGATTCAGTGGGTGTAGAGGAGTATAGAGGTATATATGTGTGTGTGGAGGTCTGGGGTTATAGCAGGGTTTATCCTGAATCCACATGAGGCTGTGGTGGTACCCACTGAGGGCGGGGGTGGGGCGGGGGTTAAGATCTTGGAAAGTCAGACTCAAACTGGTGTAATCCTGCCAGTGGTTTTAAACCATGAACTACATGTCACAAAATTTTCCTTCTCAGCTAGACGTAAACCATTTGTGAAACATAATTTTAATGTATTGTTTCTTTTATTGGCATCTGTTGGTTTCGAAAAAGCCGACTTGAAACTTGCTTCAGTTACATAAACCATCACAGTGAACATGAAGCCTGCATTCATTTAGTCAAAATTACATCATCATTGTGAGGTTGTGCAGTGCAGACTGTTCTAATTGATTTTCACACCATATAGAAATGAATGGAAACCAATGGCTGCCTGGAACAATAGAAAAAACACTGCTAATTATCCAAAAAGACTATTTAGTTGGGATGTAGGAATATTCAAATTCAAATGGTTAAATAAAATCAGTCAAATTTTTGTAAACATTAAATGTCAGAGGGAGCTTTTAAATGTCATCCAGCACTGTGAACCGTCAGAGGTTTCAACTGCTGCTGCTACAAAAATCTCAGTTTGTGTGAAGATGGTTTAAATGTGGATGTGCGGCCAACTGGGGGGTTTGGAGAATGTTACTCCAATCAAGTTCACATTTGCTCTTTATCTTTATGAGGGCAGGGTAAACACAGTTTTTACACATTTATACATAATGAGTATACAGTTTTTACAGTAAACATATTGGGATTGTATTGAACCATTAACCCTGTATTGCACCACAACATTGTCACACACTTGCTGATTGGTGAATTGTTGTTTTGGTTTTTCCTCTGTTTTGTGTGGACATGTTAGAACTGCCATTCAACTCTGACACATGTAAACAGTTTAGGGGTTGTTTCTTCACTGATGGAGCTAAGCTAGCAGTTCCCCCCTGTGTTTCCAGTCTTTGTGCTTAGCTATTCTAAACTTTTACTATATATAATTACTTCTGTAATGGAAGCATGTCGTCATCTGACAGCAACAAAGTGTATTTCCCAACATGTTGTGGAGTGTTCCTATGAGCTGCAATGTATTGTATGCACATCTGAATATTGTATCTGTCTGCTTTGTAATTGTAGAAAAAGGTGGCCGCACAGTAAGTTGATGCTCCCCTCTGAAGAAGTGCAGCTAAGACTTTTGAAAGACAAAAACTCTTGCACTCCTTCCAAAACTGCTCCTCGACTCTGCAATCCCGGGTGCCAAGTATGTACTTAAGTATATTGTTTTGGACAGCCGCTTGAATAACAAGGAGGATACAATTATTAGTGAGATCCAACCAGATCCAAGAGAGTGAATAAAAACAACCAGAGAACCAGAAAACCCTGGCTCCGACTCAACAGCTGTGACTGGGTATTTTAGAGATTTTCTGAATTAAAATGTACATCTATTAAATTTACAACTCATCCCTAATTGAACATTTTCATAAGAAGATAAACCAGACTTCATACATCATAGCTGCAGCTCAGAGAAATTGTTTTAGACACGAACAGAGGAACATTATTACCAACATTATATGGAATTGCAGCACATGTACAGTATCCTCCTGACAGACCTCACTATAATGATGTTTCTAATGGCCTCTGGTGTGCACTACGTGACACTAAGTGTATTGATGTTGTGCAGGCTTTCTGCGGTTGCTCCTCCCTGTAGTCTCGGCTACGTTAATCCCTCCCTACATGTATGTTCAATGATTTATGGTCATAATAACCCAAAAAGAGGATTAAGCTAATTAAACCACAGTGCTGCGCTTGTAGTGAACACATCGGGAGGGAATACACCGCCCCCACATTATACCACACACACACACACACACACACACACACACACACACACACACTAAGCAAGGGAGCTGCAGTGTCTTCAGGGTGTTTTTTTTCCCCTCAGTGAACGATTCTGCTTTAAAAGCTCATGGTTGGTTATGCATGACTCGACTATAGAATCATCAGAAGATTAAAGATACTGCAGCTAGTGGCCAGGCCACCAGAAAGCTAGCTGCTCCATTCTGGATTAGCTATAATAAAGCTACAGCTGTGGGTTCCCCCGGCTATGCTAGGTGCTGCCCTGGAATGTAATGCTATACTTAAAGCCAAGCAATGGTCGCTGGGATCATATAAGCCTGTAACACGCTGGATTAATAATGCCAAGGTTGCCAGTATTAATACAGTAGAAGGTCTGCAGGCTATATACTGTAATCCTGGTGAACACCAAGGAAACTGCTAACACTGGATGATGACAACTGAAGGCCATGAGGCAGTCCAGATACTGTAAATTATGCTGTGGTTAAAGCTAAAGTTGAATAATGCTAGCTTCAGGTCGTACAAGTCTGCACAGGCCTCATGCAGCAGATAAGTGATGGATTCAGCCTCAGTTACTCAGGCTAAGAGAAGTCTGAACCAGAAGACATTTTGACTTGAAAACAACATTTATAAGAACGCAGAAATCTGCGGTACACTGGTTCCTGTCACTTTAAAAGTAGTAAAGTAGCTCTAAACGACAATAGAAAATCAAAACAACCTCCAATATGAATAATTGATAAATACATTTTCAGACAAACAATTCATAAAGTTTATATTCGAAGGTATTTTTTGTGATTTTGCTTACCACTGAATGTGGTCTTTGGTTGCAACCTAAATGACTCGCACTTCATAAGAGCAAATACATTACTTTGTAAAATGAAACTGCTAAACTAAGATAACTTTCCAGAGTTGTAAAATCCTTCCTCATAGTATAGTTAACCTCTGTGTAGTGTTTTGATGTTTGACTCATGGGTCTGTTTCTCAACAACCTGATAAGTCCTTCGTTTCATTCTTCTTCTGACTCAACTCTAGTATGGTTGGTTTACTGGTGAAATCTGCTGAAAAGTTTGAACACTTTTTATTTTCCAGTTCCTTTTACTGTATGTCAAACAGGAAAATTATGAAAAGTCTGACTCAAGACTTTACACACAACAAAGATGTTCTTCTGTATGCTGTATAGACTAAATTGTGGAATAGATTGAGAGGTTTTGTTTCCATGTTTTATGAGTGATAACATTCTCAGAAAAGTATAACAGGCTGTTCCTTACCTAGTAAACTTATTACCATGACGGATGTAAACTTTCAGGATGAGTTCAGGTTACTTAATGCTGTTTAAATTCAAGCAAATCATGAATTCGTCATAATCTGCGTCAGTCAAATTCATCTTCACTCATGTGTCTCTTTCATCAACCCAAAGCTCCACATGCTAACACTCACGGCAAACAGCCCCTGGACACATTAGCCTGGTGTGTGTTCTGTCTGAGGGTCACTGAGAGGGCAGCTGTAGTTAGCAGCTAAAGCTGCACATCAGACCCAGTTGGACACGGCTGAATTCGCAAAGTCATTTACTACCAGTCTATCAATCATCGGGCAATTACTGAGGCAAGGTCTTTTGGCACTGAGCTGGTATCAAGACTCATGAAAGAATTAATAAATCTAGAGGATCATCTGAGAAGCAGAAGAGGGAGAGGAGAGGTCCTAATGTCTTTTAAAAAAAACTGAAATATCAGATGTTTTCTTTGCAGATTTCTCCACAAGCTCAACCATAAGGTGAAATATCTTTTGGGTTATGAGCTCAGTCTTATTCAAAACTCCAGGTTTAAGCACATTATTGAAGTTATTACATCTTGTATAACGACAGTGCTGGCAATTTCATTAGGACATGACATTTCACATTTTCAAACCGTGCTATAATAATTGAAGTGTGTTACCACTGCAGGAATTGTAGTCACTTCTATATATAGTACCCTCATTTTAGGGGACATAAAGTAACTGGAAAAGTTGAATTGAATAAAGTCAATCATTTTCAATATTTGATTCCAAATCAGAAGTCTCACAGACATCATCAGTATCTTCCCTGCTGACACTGAACTACAGCTTCTTGTTTCTTGTTTCACTGCTCTTTGCCTGCAGTCTGATCTTCAGTTTGGACATCCATAAACTGTCATGTCTGTATGTTGTCCTGCTGCATTTTCCTAAAACTGGCTAACCACAGATCACAAATGGGGGCAGTGTCGTGTTTCACAAATGATTGTTGCTCGCAAATTGCAAATGACATGTTTCTTGCGTGTTCATGCATTGGTTGCAAACATCGTATTTGTTTTTGATTAGTAAAATGTGTCAAAATGAGCGACAGTACAAGATCTCATGTTGCAAATTGCGCCTTTCATCTTGCAAATATGGTCAAAATGGCCCCATGTGTATAAGGGGCTCCGAGTCCTACAGTGTTCACTCAACATTGATGTGAATACTAATTGTAATGAATGTAATGAAGGTCTTACCTGTGTGAGTCCTCTGATGTGCCTTCAGATGGGAGCTCTTGGTGTAAACCTTCCTGCAGCCATTAAACTGGCACCGGTGGACTCTCTTTTTGTTCTCTGGTACCTCTCCTCCCAGACTTCCTCCTCCTCCCTGCTCGCTGTCACTGAGGGCTCCTCCTCGCCGTGGCGGCGACGGTAACGCTCGTGCTGCCACCAGTTTAGCCGCCCCTAAGCCCACCTTCTTCGCCACAAGTTTGAGCGTTAGTGTGCCGTCTGCCGTCGCAGTCAGTGTTTGTGTGGGTTTGACGAGGTGGCGGCCGAGCTCTGGTGACGATGGTGGTGTTAAGGATGTAACAGCGGCGCTGAGCTGTGCAGCACTGACTCCTGCTAGGACTTGGTCCTTTGGTGTGAGGATTTCAGTCCCTGCCTCTGCTGGGGTCTTGCTGGGGTTGGGCACCTGGAGGATTTTGGCCTGGACCTTGGGTAGAGTTACCAGTAGCGGAGGTGGGCTTGGCTGGTCAGGGAGGCTGGGGAGGAGGGGGTCCATCAGGTCCTCATCGCTGTCGCCACCCTGCATGAAGGCCGGTGTTAGCAGACAATCCAGCTCCTCATCAAAGAGCTCTGAGAGTCGCTTGGGCTCCGTCTGTAGATACCGCTCTAACTCTAGACATGTCTGCAAGAAAAGGAAGCACATGGACCCAGAGTCAGACATAAACATACTTTACACCTGTTAGTTTAGAGTTTCTTACAACTGCAGTCAAACCATCTACATATGCAAGATGTTGTGTCACTGCAAGGATTCAATGGCCTTTAGTCACCAGTTTTAACACAACTCTCACACACCGTTACAGAACAAACATTAGTTCAGACACTGAAGTCTCACTTGTATCCACTGATTGAAGTTTCATTCATGCTTCAGCAAACATGGCTCAGTGATAACAAAGTCAAGTCAATTTGATTTATATAGCCCAATATCACATCAGCTACATGCCTATTGGTTGACTAGTAACATACAATCACATTCAAACAGGTGTACAGGATGGCCTTTATGACCTGACAGGTCTCGTTGTTACTACGCTGATACCTTCATGACACCACCATTTACTGCCACTGAAGCGCCAACCACCACCTCAAACTCATCATGTGTAGAAGCTATTGGTATTGTCGACTTTGCTATTATCTAATGTTCATGTATACAGATATCTCTGAACTCATTTGCTGTTCAGGTTCTTTGAGAGCTTCCTCCAAGTGCACACTTTCATGTCCTAAAATTGTGACCCACTCATAGAAAAACGGCTCCATAGCACTACTTGTGGTCAAAACCTCCACAGGGAACCTTTAAAGATAGAGAAAGACTGTTTGTAGAACTGGGATAAGAACAGCAATCTCCCATGTCAAAGCCGCATGCCTTGTATCTTCTGACATTTGTATATTCTGTGGTTTTCCCTGGACTGTAGACTTTTCAGAGACCCTGTTTACTAGTCTATTCAAATGAAATACCCACTGTCGGCTTCATATTTCTCTGCAGCTGTTGACCATGTCACCTGGCACACTGCAGTCCTGAGAGAAGAGGGATTTAGTCTGTGATTGATTGCTGCTGCCTGGCTGAGCTCTCCAGAGCCCTGAACTGTGGAAGCCTTGCCTGTTTCCCTCTGCTCACCCAAATCAACCAGCCGTGGAAGTTTTATCGCAAGATAGAGGAAGGGAAGGAGAGCAAGATGACGGAGGGAAAGTCAAACAAAGAAACAAAGGAGAAGGAAGGGAGATAAGGAGTGAGAAACAAGGAAAAATAAGCAAGCATGTCTATAATTGTTTATTCAACCTTTATCCAGAGGTAACAGAGACATCTGTGCATTCTTTCAACGATGTAGTTCCAGATTTTGGTGGCAGAGCAGCATCACCACCACAGTGCTTTGGTCAAGGGCACCCGCCACAATACCTCAAGGGATTTGAGCCAGAAACCTTTAGGTCACTAACCTACTTTTCTAAGCTAAAGGCTACCTCTCCTCTCCAAACTTGTATGTTTGCTATAATCCTGCCCCCTCTTCCTTAAACTACCAACTGCACTTTTGAGGTCTACATGGGACTGTTTAGTTGATCCAGCTCCTGCTGCTCACCTCTGTGACAATGAAGTAACTTGAGCGCCTTGTGCTGTCACACCTCAAATCCATTACTGACCCTCTCTTGGACCCACTGCAGTTTGCCTACAGAGCCAACAGGTCTGTAGACGATGCAGTAAACATGGCCCTCCACTTCATCCTCCAGCACCTGGACTCCTTGGGAACCTATGTCATGATCCTGTTTCATCAACAAGGCCCAGGACCTCCACTGACACTGACACCCTCCCACCACATCTTACTGTCAATTTTCTATTTTCTATTTATGCTTCTTGATTTACAGTACTTGTTATATCTTTCTTGATATGTTCTACTTACTTTGTTTGTTGACATGCACCAATATATCAAAGCAAATTCCTGGTATGTGGCCTTAAACCTGATTATGATTCTTTGATGTCTCACCCCTACAACACAATCGAAAGTTTTTAATCGAAATTCTGTCTGCCTCATCCAACGGGGGAAAATAAGACACGTTATAGCTTTCAAAAGTGATAAAAATCTAAATCAAGGGAAATCCTTCAACCCTACACTGGAGTAAACAAATCCTGTGATCATAACACTCGTGATCGTGTTTTTATGTTGAGAGGGAAAAGACAGCAGGCCAGTCCACAGCTCTGTAACTGTCCACTCAGCACTTTCTTTGCAAGCTACCTGGCTCCAGCACTATCATGCAGCATAGTGCCTTTACTGTATCTACTTTGAAAATGAATTTCCTCTGCTTGGCCAAAGGCCATTGGCAGCTGAAGGTTCTCATCCTGATCCTCTGGCTCTTTCCACCTCTGCCATCGGAGCAAATTACAGCCACTATAGAAATGTTTTTTTCTTAGCTGCAGCTGGTTGACTTGGTCCATTCAGACAGGCCAGCGCTGGAGCTTTGCTCCGCTCAGCCTCAGTGACGAGACTGAGACAAACCAACACATTTAGTCTGAACATCTGTTGAGTGATGATAAGCTGAACTTCCTTCTCCCCCCTCTTCTCCCTTTAAGAGAATGTGTTTTTCTTAAGGATGCTCACTTGCATATGAATATAAATCAAAGATATTTCTTGGTTTACACTGCTTCATAAGGAAAGCATGTACAAAAGCAAAGATGACACCCTTTAACAATGTCTTTTGCAAAGCTGATTCTAGAGCTGTGAGGAAACCCTTCTGGTTAGCCTTTTGTCCAGATTGTTGCTATGATTCGTTAGCACTGGTATTCCTTTCAGTAATTGCTGTGTGTAATACAATATCTAGTCAAGCAAGATAAAAGAGGCCATTATATCTCTCTTTAAATTAGATCAGTCATTGCTAATGCATCTAGAAACCAATACTGGAGATTTTCAAACAGACATCAGCTTATCTGGAGTGGAACTTAAACAGCCATGTGTTTTATTTCAAGAGAACATAGCTGCGTGCTTTGGATAGTAGAATGATGAGTACACCGCTCATTGATCAGTCATAGCGATGGGCAGCTCCAACTGAGTCACATTAAATGACTTAAAACACAAAAGACGAGTTTGACTGTTTTAGATAGATTTAGATCTTATTTGTCAACATTGCTGGTTCTGAAAGTGGATCATGTTTTAAAAGAAACACTGAGTTCTTTGGTCTTCTTTTCATGGCTTTGGCCATCATTCTTATCAGTTATACTAACTTGTATGATTGGCTTTCCAGTTCAGTGGCTGAGATCAGGTTCTTACAGCAGAATCGACTTACTAACAGAGCCCGAGAGGCAACCAATCACCCAACCAATCTGACAGGCTTTTAAATACAAATAACACTCCCAAAGTTAACACAATTAAAAAGTTATCATTCCAATTATCCACCTTATTGTAAAAGAACAGTATTTAATGTTGAACCAAGCAGGACCTAATGGTCATTAAGTTAGGATCAGGATTTTAAGTGGTTTAGAAGATGTCATGTTCACAGAAATACTTGTTTTTAATTGGCTGGTAGGTATCCACTGATCAGTCACTAAATCAGTGAAATTGCATGTAACCATAGCAACTGCAGTTGAGCACGGAGGCTCCTTCTCGCCCTTGGGAACACATGTGATAAAGTAATCTAAACTCAAGGTTCATTTACAATCTTTTTCTGGAGCTTTAAACTTTATCCCACCTGCATACAAACACCTGCTGTCATGTGACCGAAGTTGATATAGTTCAATTTGCTGAAGAAGGCCGTGGGATACAGTTGAAAACTCTGAGATAAAAAGCTGGTAAGTGACCATTGAGTTTAGAACACACAATTCGAGAGAGCCTGGAAGAAGATTTGCCTCCACCTCGTCTGTCATTTATATCATTGCTTAGACAAATATGTCAACAATCAAACTAACAAATGATATTTATCTTAACTGATGGGATGATGACCAAAACTGCACAAACACAATCAGGGTTGTAAAAAAGTTGTTTTCTATGGAGACCTACAAGGGACATGGAGGAAAACATGTTTGATGGGAGCAAAAAGGATCTACTTTTTCAGTCTTGCGCAGAACTTTTGGATTTTCTCTCAAAACCGTAGATAAGAAGTCAATGTACGTCTGGGTAACTTGGCCATCTGTGAGACAGCAATATTGTTCTAGCTAAATTTATTTGATTTGCACATTTTTTTTAACAGAGCTACAGATTTAAGATACTATGAGGATTTAAAGGTCATCAAGAGAAGTACTTTGATATATAATTTATGCAGTTTCTGCCCTGAATTTAAGATTTTGTGGTTCATTAATGTTACTGCAGATTACGCTTTTATCCTGACGGATTCGGGCTGTTGCTGCTTGAAGGAAACAAGCAAAATATTTCTGGAGATAAAAGGGAAGTTTTGAAAGAAATCACAAAATATTCAAATATAAAATATTTTTCTCCTTATCCTTTCCAGGACAGGGTAGAATTATATTTCACTACTATACTGTATGTGTTATTAACGTTATTCATCATCCTCAGACACATATTAGTTCTTTGATACAGTAAATACCGTCTGCATTAGTGATTTCTGGCGGCATACTTGTATCATTGTTTTCACTTGGACTAGAAATCAAAAATAGAAAGGTCTGTGTGTCTCCTGGCGGGGGATGGACTGATGCTGAGGATTGTGGGAGGTGGGCGGGGAGGACAGAGGGTAGAGAGAGCCGGAGGCTGTGAAAGAGGAGCAAGCGGCAATCAAACCCACGGCTGGCAGTGAACGCACCGCCTCTGACATCACACGTATGACCTTCTCCTTCGTCTGTTTCTCCTACACACCATGAATATCAGGTAACAATGACATGTATGGCCTGCAGCATGTGTGTGTGTGTGTGTGTGTGTGTCAGCGGCTGCTGGCTAACAGCTCAGACTGATAGCATGTGTAGGGCTCACCTCCTGTCCCCCTGCTCAGTCCCACACCATATGGAGAAAGGTCACATCGAAACACACACACACACACACACACACACACACACACACCCTCATGGGCAGCCAGTAGACACTCATTTTCATTTTCCCCATAGAAATAGAGTTTCTGACTGACTGTTGGAGCATTTCAACACTTGTGTGGACACAAAAGTCTCCTGGTTGAATCATCAGTACAAACAATAAGACACTAAGCTGAAGAACATCTGCCTCACTGACAAAAAGTCCAAAGGACAAGGCAGTGAAACACAACAGTTCTAGGACAGAAGTCAGCTAGAGTCCAAGAGACAGCTGGCAGCCAATGGCTGGCTGAAGTTAAGAGGTTGAGCTCTGTAGAACTTAATAATCAATTTACTGTTATTTCACTGGCTGACAGACTCTCCATAGCAGTGGCCACTGAGGCTCATGGGTACTGTAGTGTTACTACTTGTAATATTTAATATGCACAACTCAATGGCTATTACTATAACTGAGAGTCTGAAATGTGTATTTCCAGTGGGAGAAACTCTCTATTTAGTACAACTCAAGGGGCACTAGTTTCTATTGTTCTGTCTGTGTAAGAAATGAGTCTGTACATCTGAGCTGTCATACATGAACACAGAGAAGAAATATGCTTTTAAATGTTCCTAGATTTAATTATGTAATTGTATTGGAGGTCAAGGTCAAACAAGGTCAGAAGCAAAAGCAGCGTCACGGCCGAAGTGAAAGCCAGCTGTGGTGGCCAAAGCATACTGCACTTTATTTGAAAGCTCTAAATTTTCATCCAGCGATTCTACATTTACCAACTAAATTGGTGTGTGATCAGTTTGTGGAGATATTTCATGACCAGCTACACTTTCATACACAGAGTGAAGATAAAAACAAAGGAAAACGTCCATCTTGTCCTCTAACATCCCCTGTTCCCTCAATGAACGTTTTTATTTCAGTTCATATTTTGAGTGTTTGATTTAATATCTCGTCTAAAATAGCGATGTGACGTGCAAGTCCTGCCTGTGTGTGCGTGTGTGTGTGTGTGTGTGTGTGTTCTCAGCCTGCTGAGGTCCATTAATAATGAATGCAGAGAGCAGAGGGCTCTGGATGGAAGCGCTAAGAGCTTTTGACAGACAAAAGATCATCGAGGACGCAGCTCAGCAAACAGACTGAAGTGGGTTCAGCAGGAGAAGCTCCGTCTGTGTTTGCATGCACACAGTTACGTGACTATTACCAACATTTCCATTAGGACAATGGTGAAATTAAGCCATTTACGTGATTCTGTAAAGTGACACTTCCTATAATGATGTGCTTCACATGTGGTTATTGCCCACAAACGACATGAAAGACATCAACAGATTTCTTTCTACGAGATTTTAGATTCTACAAAGCCTGAAAACATTCAGTCAAGAACTGATTCAGTCCATTCGAAGCTGTTCATTTTGTTATTTCTTGAATCTGCATCCTTTTTTTTCATCTTAGTTTAATTCAGAAACTGATTTTGGTACACCTTTGGACAAAATTGATATTTCCAGAACTGTCGCAGAAGAAGACCAGTTGAAATGTGATATTCGTCTAATTCATACCGTGACATACACACTATGAACAGCTTTACCAGACTAAGATACAACAGGGGGACACGCGTGGTGTTGAGTAGAGACAGGTCACAGAAATTAGTGCATACACTAACACCAGTAAAATCACGATTCAGAAAACAAAATATTTCACCCTAAAATTATCCAGCACAAGTCTCATTAAAACTCCTTGCACTGCTCCACAAAGGTCTACAAACCAAAACTGACTTACAGAAACATCCGCTTTCCTACCATGCTGTCAAACACTTTCAAATAATTCTTTTCATGCTTATTCATGAGTTTCTATATAGCGACGAGTTTCTTGTCCTGCTCTTAAGATTAAGACATCTGTGTAACGTCAGACAGATGGATGAAGCAGCAGCATCTCAGTGGGGGAAACGTGGTGGGAATCATGTGACGTAAACGTCGGGAAAAATGAAAACCAGTGGGAAAATGAACAGACCAGCTCCTGCAGTGTGTCCATGCCTGATGGATTCAGCAACACCCCCTGGATGCTTGTTTTCTTTTTTTTGCTCACCAATTTGAAATGCTGAGATCCACGCTGACATCAGCAGCCCCAGCTTCACCATCAGTAACATGAGTTGTACAAATCCCCAGTTATAAAAACCACTCCTTCTGCAGGGAGATCAAAAGCTGTCGCAAAATATAAAACAGTTCGCATGCAAAATTACAGTAAGTTCAGGTGGTGAAACTCGAACTGGTAGCTCTGTAAAATCAGACGGCTCACGTGGTTTCCTTGGTCATTGTGTGAAGCTGTGTCTAACAGAGTTGGTTAGTTTCCGTTACTTTGATGAGGAAATCTAAAGGAATGATGGTCGCTGAAAACAAGCCCCAGGTTGTAAATGGACCTGAACTGATGACATGAATGGAAATGGTGAAAAGGTCATGGAGAGATTTGTACTGAACACGACGTAGATCTTTTGGACTCACATAATAGATTGGCTGATGTTTGGAGTCATTTTGTGGTAATTTTTGCCTTTTTAACTCCCTAGTTCCAAAAAATGGTCCTCACTTGTTTGCAGTATATGTAATTTGTAGGTAAATAGTAAAAAGAGGCAAAAACCTGTTTCTTTAAACAAACATGACTAAAGTGAGGACATGTCGTGACAGGTGACATTAATAAGCTTGACGTTCTTTTATCCACGTTACTGCAATTAAATCACACAAATGACGAAGAAGAAGAAGAAGCAGGTTTTGCATTTCCTCACATCATGTTCATTCATCTTGAATATATCTGTGTCACAGTTGCATTCATGTAAACCTCCTCACAGACTTCGACAGAAACCTGATGTTCCGTATGAGGAATCAGTTTCCCTTCTCACTTGTGAGGATTTCATCTCTTCGGGTCTGATCCTTTTAGTTTGTTCCTGCCTCTCTTTATCTGCGTGTGCATTAGAGTGTGTTTATTTTCCCTCTACATTACCCAGCTTTTGGCTTCAAATTATGTTTTTCTCTCCGGTTTCTCGTACAAATAGGTCCTAATTAAAGTGCTTTGGCTTCCATAAACTGCTCTTTGAAGCTCTACCTCTTGATGGATCTCGCTCTCTCCACACAGCGGGCTCTGATGGCTAATTAGCCACTCAAAAGAAAAAGGCAAAAAGAGGCTCTTTATTCGGCTAATTTGCTGATGTGGCTGTGTACATAACGGATGTGTGTGTGTTTGTAAGAGTGAGAAGAGCATAATGACTTTTAACTGATGTGTGTGAATATGTAATGCTTCATGCTCGGGAGTGTGTACAATATCAAACTGGTGCCATTGGCAGTGAGCTGCCTCCTTTATGTCTGAGCAGGCGTCAGTGCTGCAGAGTGTGTTTGGTGCTTTGTTACAGACTGAAGTGCAGTTTGTGTGAGGCTGCCTGTGAAGATGCTGGAGCTCTTTGAGTTACTGCAGCAGCGTCTGTACGGAGTCACATTGACTTATAACTGCATATCCTGTAATCTGGATGCATTAACTCTCGCCTAAAGCACATTAAGTTGTACTAACATAATTTTCTCCTCATCCATGTGGTGTCAAATTCACCAAATCATTTTTAGCTCCCATTTAAAGTGTGAATTCTCTAAATTTCATGATGAATAAGAACATATAATTGAGCATTTTAAAATGCTAGAAGCGGTGACATTTACTTTAACGAGGCAAAGAAGTGAATGCCTCGGAAAAGGAGACTCACTACCCAACTACAGGTTTCTATAATTAAAATAAGTGTTGAAGCATCTGTTTGTCTTTATTTTGTTCATCTGCAGTTTTCCAAACAGATGCTGCAGGAACCCAGACAGCATCAGCTGAGCATGAAATACACTACATGGGCTGAATGTATGTGGACACCTGAACATTTCACCTTTGTGATTGTTGAATTTTTTTCAAAACTATTGACATTAATCTGCTGCTAAATCAGCCTCCACTCTTCTGGTTTCATGCTTTCCAACAGATTGTGGAAACTGGCTGCAGGGATTTGCTCCCATTCAGCCACAAGAGCATTAGTGAGGTCCAACACTGATGTTGGGCGATAAGACCTGACTCACAGTTGGCGTTCCGGCTCATCACAAAGGTGTTGGACGGGGTTAAGGTCAGGGCTCTGTGCAGGCCAGTCAAGATTTTCCACACAAAACTAGGACAACCGTTTCTTTATGGACCTGGTTTTGTGCATGGGGGCGTTGTTGGAAGTTGGAATCATTGTCTAAAATATGATTGTATGCTGTAGCTTTTTATGACCAAACCCTGAAAAACTGCCACAGACCAAAAGCATACAAACATATGTAGACAGGGGTGTCCAAAATGCAATTGGCCATGTAGTGCTGCACAGCAGCACACAGTACATTAACTGTCCTCTCATGCAGCCTGGACCTCAGCTTGCTTGTTGACAGCTGCCACTTTGGAGACACCAGTTTCCTCATGCCTACACTGCACTGGTTCCAGAGCCAGCTGCAGTAACGAGCCAGTATTGACCATCTCGACCTGCCTCTGCTTACAATACCAGCAAAACCTCTCTTACCCCTGCAGTGCTGTGATGAGGGTGTGACAGTTGTTTCACTGCATTCATCAGCGTTTCTCAAATGTGTCACTGGGGTGCAAGAATATGAAATGTTATATCCCAACCAATTAGAAAATAGTAGCAGCTGAACAAAAAGGGTTCCTTAAGCATGTCTGGTTTGAAGAGTTGACAATTTAAATATTCTATATTGTGGTTTGCTTCAAGTATATTTTTATTGCTATTCTTTGCTTTATTCTATTTGGTTCATTATAGATTTGTTTCCTTCTATCTAAGATACAGGGACAGCACTCTTCCTTCACCCTTGTTAAAAAGGTACAAACTACAGGAGCTGGTGCTTGATGCTTGCATGGGGTGAAGCAGCTCATCTCTTCAGTGACCAGCTTCCTTCTCTGGTTGAAAGTGTGTGACTCAATAAAACCAGCTGCTGATCAGCTGCTTATGTGGAGTTACAAAGAAGCAGACTCATACAGAGTTGAGGGAACTGTGGACTCTGAGCTCATCATACCCAACAGCTCAGTCTCTTAACCGTTCAGCTTTTATGCATCATCTGTAATAGGTTTGTACAGCGACTCTAACTGCACGACTATTCATGTGCAAAGAAAATCCCTTTAGCTGCACTGGTTTTGGAAAGAAGCATGCAAATGATAAAAACTGGATAAGCTTATAGCGAATCTGAGCATCTCGTCATGTGCTGACTTCAAATTGAACTTGTGAGGTTGCATTTTTGACATATATTTGACATTCACCACTATTCTATGTGACAAGAAAACAGCAGTCTTTGCCTTTTTCGGTTTTGTATTTTGTGCATTTTCATGCCACACAAGGAACAAAGGAAAGGTTCAGATAATTAATAATAAAAAACAAAGGTAACTTCCATGGGCTCCATATAAAAGATTTACCTTCAACACCTTGAACAGGTTCAAGTCTCTCTTATTAGTAGTCAGCAATCATGTTTTTATTTTGGATTTGGTTGCCTGACCTCAATCATTATGTACATCACTTGTCATATGTGGTTATTAATGCAATTAATGAATATTATATCTGACATCTTTCTCCAAAATGTGTTAACGGTAATACAAAAGATGCTGTTACAGCTCACAGCTCCGACCAAACCTCATGACAGCATCACACACACACAGACGCTACTGAGTCCAGAATATGGGTCCAGGTTTACTATGAACACACACACTAACAGACAGAAACATTACAATCAATCAAAGACGCTGACACGACATGATGTTGCTACAGCGACAGAGCCGACACTGTGTTTGTGTGAACGCCTGTGTGTGTGCTGTCAGTGTGTTCAGGTATCCACTCACTCTGCCTTAATTGAAAAAGCAGCAGCACAAACAGAGGAGAGTCCTGTGGGGTCTGATTTGAAAGGAAGGAGGAGGCTTCAATAAAAGAGGTTAATGGAGACGAGACCTGATGGAAGAACGAGGCGACTGTCTGGAATTAGTTATTAGTCTGGAAAAGCTGAACGTGGCTTGTGGCTGCGGCTACCACAAACATATATTTTCATCAATAATTTGTTTATCAGTGATTTTTTTCAGTTAACTAATTCATCATTTAGTTCATCAAATGTCAAAAATATTGACAAATACCAACAACAAGTGGCCAGAGCCAACAGAAACGTCAAATAACTTAGGCTTTTAACAGTCGAACGCTGGACTGGAATCCAAAACGTTCCAAATCGAATGGACAGATTTGTGATCACATCTTCTTTCCTTTGATCAGATATTTCCTGATTTAAACCATCATTTTGCAAATGTAGACAGAATTTCCTTTGTTCTTGTTCGGCTGTTTAAACATTTAACATGTGAGAACTTCGGCTTCTTTTGTGCAGTGAACGAAAATGTTCAAACGACACCACGCCCTAATTGACATGAATAAACCTTACATGAATAAATACATAATTTAATCAGTCAATAACAAATTGCCATTGGTTCATTATTACACTGATCAACCATCAATCGACTAAATAAGTAACAGTTCAGTCAGAGTATAGGTATGATTCAGTTTCAATGATTGTATATAAACTGGTTGTTTATGGGAGTACATTAACCTGAATTCACAAAAATATTATGGTAGAGAAATATCCATAAATATATTATATTACTATTATCATTAATAATACAAGTGCCAGTAATATATGTTTAATGTTTTTTTTCTGATGCTCTTTTACTTTGAGAAGACAATTAATTTTAGGAAATTCTTGAATCTTTTCTAAATGAATGATAATAATTCATCATTAGTACAAACAGTCCAAAAGCACTGATTAAACCTCTTGATATACTTAATGTGCTTAATTTCTGAGGACATGTTAAGAAGTACAGCAGGATACATGGGGTAGCCATCATGCACAGAGTAACTACACTAGTGATTAATAAGTTGTAAGTAAAAGAAACTAAATCAGAGCTTTTAATGTTAAAATAAAAGAAGTGAGAGAGAAGAGACCAGTTCAACAGTCGAGAGCCAATTAGAAAGCAGCAAGCTCATGAGAACGAGAGACAAAGGAAGATAATTAGCCAATGAGAGTGAGAGTGTAGGAGTGAGTGCATGAAGAGAGGAGGCACACGCACACACACACACACACACACACACACACACAAGGCGTCACCTCCGACCTCCAGCCTCAGCCAATGAAATTTTAATCAACAGTCTGTGATGGAGGAGAGCACTCAGACTCTCCTGCTGTGTAACTGCTCTCTCTCTCTCTCCCCCTCTCTCTCCATCTTCTCTCTATTCTCTCTATCTTTTCATGCCTTTGAGCAGTACCCCCCCCTCCCTCCTCCCTCCTCCTCTCTCTCACCTCTATAAACACCTCCTCCCTCCTCTCTTTTCTCTTCATCGCACACATTTCACTTCCCTCCTTCCTCATTCACAAAGCAAAGGTCACCTGCTCCTCTCTATCCTTCTCTTTTTCATTCACTTTAGTTTCTTTCACTTTCTCACCTTTTTCTTTCCCTCCTTCTCCTCATCTCACCCTCTGGTTTCTTATTGAAGCAGCTGAAGCATCCCATACTTTTAGCATGGTAAACTATAGAAACCATTTCACTGCCTAATAGATTTTTTTTTTCATAGCTTATCTTGAAGATAAACAGTCCAGTCCATTATATAACCCTCAGAATTGACTCTGATTTACTGTAATTACATTTCTGTGGTTTCATATACACACTGCGGCTGCACAGAGGATGATAAATCACAATCAAATGAAAATGAAATGAATACACAAAGAAAGAAAAAAACAAGCCAAGAAGCATCTCATGTCAATTTTTCGATCTAATGTGAATTAAAATGATTGAACCCAACTTGATGCAATGGAGAGTAAATGTATAAACAACCGACCATCAGTCAAATCTACGCAGACTCTCACAAGGCTGTAACTTTAGTTTTATTTTATTTGGTAAAACAGTAACACAGTTTGTTCATTAAACATCATCCTGCTACGATTTCACCTAAAGTCAATAAACAGTAACGTTGTATTGTGCAGCGCTTGTTAAAATAATAAGTGAGCTGCTTCAGCAGCAGCTGAACCGACAGCCTTCTTTACCAAAACCACCAAAATGAACCAAAACGAATCTTTTCTGTGAGACGAAAACATTCAAGAAAAGCTTCAGAAAGTGTGTGTGTGGATTTTTACTCATTTGTTCCTCCTTTCTTTCTCCTCCTCAGACAGAACGAGACATCCAGAACACACACACACACACACACACACACACACACACACACACACTCTCTCTCTCTCCCTTTTCACTGTCCACGGTTATTAAATACAAGGACATAAAATTAATTAACAACTTAATCACTCACATGTACGCTCACACACACACTCCCACACAGCTCTAAAAGGACAAGGCAGGTACGGCCTTTTAATTTGAAGAATAATTTAATACTGCTTAACCAGGCTTATGGCCGTTTTCTCTCTCTTTGTCCCTCTCGCTGTGTGTGTGTGTGTGTGTGTGTGTGTGTGTGTGTGTGTCCTAGCTATTTCATTAATTGGCTGCGATGGAGGGATTGAAATCTGTGGCAGAATCATCTGTTCCTCTGTCTGTTGTGCTTTCTGTTAATGAAGCTACTCTCTCTCTCTCTCTCTCTCTCTGTCTGCAGGTCATTTGTCATGTCGGACGGCCTGTCCTCCACCGTGAGGCATTTGTCCAGCCTGGAAAAATGATGGGCTTGCTGTCCACACATCCAGACAGTGCACACACACACACACACACACACACACACACACGCACACGTCTAACCTAACTGCCTCTCTGGAAACACTTGTTCTTTGAACTTTCAACAGTTCCTGTAATTTTTATCTAAAGAACAAACAGTTCAGTGTAATAATAACAGCATTTTTTGCATTTTGCTTCTGTATCTATTACAGCTGCATATCAACTCTCAATGCTTGAACTCGAACAAAAACTCAACGTTGTAACCTTCATTAAAAAGCAGAAGTTCTTGTACGACTGTTGCATATGAAATGTTTGGTTTATTTTGTTAATTTATAGAAGTCATTTACAAAGAAAAGGGGATATGTGTAAAAAATGGTCTTGAAGATGTATTGTTTCCAGCATAAGACAAATATTTTCAAACAATACTTAGTCCTCGTCTCTAATAACTAATGTGTCTGTTTATTTTTCTTTCAGAAATGACCTACTTTCTTTAATAAAAATCAAAACTTTTGCTTGCGAGAACTGTATCATTTTCATTTATACACATTTCCTCTTCTTTTTTCTTTGCACAAGTCTGTTCCACTGATGTTACTTCTGATATTGTGCGAACACTGTAATGAAAGATGTTGATTTTAACATGTTCTCATGTTGAAATAGTTTAATGTGAGATAATTAATCCCTCCATTAACTATGTTCTCATTTATATTCTATTGTTTTTGCTGTATCTCATTTCAGTATTCTGCTACAATGACTTTTATTCCCCCACAGGGATCATTAAAGCTGGGTCTTATCTAATTTGAGAATAAAGCGTTTGAATAAATCTCGTCAATGTTTTTCTTCTCATGTAAATACAGTTTTTATCAGCCAAAGTGTAGCTGAGATACTTGAAGCACTGAGTGGTTTTCACTCCGAGTGCTTTTGTTCACTTTCTATCACACCACGGTTTGAGAGCCACAGACTGAAACTGAACGTTAAACACTTGACTTTAGGAAACCATTGACTCCGAAACTTAAATAAGAGTAAATGTGAGAGGTAAAGAGACACTTCTGGCCGAGTGGTTTGGTAAAAGCTTCATGCAGTTCTTGATAGAGGACAAAGGATGACATGAACATAAACAACACGATGACGTGCCGCTTGGATCAAACACTCCTCTTGGAAACTGGCTCGTAATTCACAAACTCACTCATTCACATTGGCAGAACGGGGATTTTCCACCAGGGGAACCTGTTCTGTCGCTGTCAGACCAGTTCAACAGAACCTGCACCATCCACCAGGAAGTAAATTAGTAATACAAGCTTTACACCTACGTATGTACTTGTGCCACCTGCAGGCAATGAGTGTTAGAGCTGCAGTTTTTCCTTACACGGCTTCTTATCTATCAAGAAACCAATTTGTAAGTAAAATCATACGGTTTATATAAATGGGTTTTGTATTGTTGGATTTCCATTTGTTCCCAAACATCAACAGCTCTTTTTGTCATTTTGGAATTAATTTGGACAACAAACTATGAAGAAGTGAATGTATCATCACAATACGGGTTCCCTGAAAGTTGCTAAATAATTATTTTGAATTTGGATCTTCTCATGAAACTAGATTTTTCTTTGCACATGCAAAGGCTCATTATCATGCCACGTCCGTTCATCATAACAATAGTTATATGTAGTACAAGAAAATGATTCTTTACAAACAATCCCCATATTGAGGATTGGCAGTGGAACACTCCCTATTACATATTACTGTTACTAATTGTTGAGCTTACATACTATTAGCAAGAAAACCCTTTTTGCTGGCCCTTCACGCGTGCTTTATAAAAATGTGTTTTCACCTGCTGAGGCTTAATTTAAAAATGTCATGTCTTGTTGTGAATTATGGATGACAGTTTTTGACTGCTTAATCACATCTCGTGAAAAAACAAGAATCTAAACACGAAAGCCTGAACAGACACAGCCACATCTTAGCCTTTTAACAAAAAAATTAAAGACTTGACTCAAAATGTTTTCATAAATAAATGTAACTGCCTTCAGGTGGCACACACACAAGCAATCGCATCATTAACACACTGGTAGGGGAAATATGCTTGTTAGTATTTGCCTCTTGGGGGAGGTCTGCTCATACTTTCAACCATAACAACTTGCAGTTTGATAATTTTAAATACTTAATGTTTTCATAATTTATGTAACAGTAAAACATAGAAATGTGCTTTAAGAAGAGATTTGCTCGCTGGATTTTAAAAGGCTTTAACAAATATGCCACTGCTTCAAGGTTTAGTTAAGTTAAAGATGCATTAAACATGTTTCTTATGAAGATTAAATTAAATGACTACAAGATATGTGAAATCATTGCCAGTGCTACTATTATCACTGAGAATCAACACATTGAGCATCGCTTTGCAGCTTTCGGACCAATGAAACAAAAACAACTGCTCTTAGCACAGGAGCTTGAACAAACTATCTGTATGCTACCTGTCTGGCATGAAATGACAGAGAGTTCTATGTCATGATTTACACCGGAGGGTTCATCGAGTCATTAGGGCTACACACTGAACTGCTGCTGGACCCACT
This sequence comes from Enoplosus armatus, assembly GCF_043641665.1. Classification (NCBI taxonomy): domain Eukaryota; kingdom Metazoa; phylum Chordata; class Actinopteri; order Centrarchiformes; family Enoplosidae; genus Enoplosus; species Enoplosus armatus. Next base: position 6,763,985 of record NC_092190.1, on the reverse strand, counting down.
GAACCATTTCATTCAAACCTTTTTTTCTCTGAGTGTATCATGAGAAAGAGAGGAGAGAAACTGTACTACCTGATTTGTTTTTTGCAAACTAAAAATATCCTCCACTGACTCTCAGAGGGAAACTACAGTAATGCAACAGAGAGGTGGAGTGTTTCTGTGTGTGTGAAACAGAGAGCAGTATATGTATGACTCGAATACGTTTGTGCTAGCGTGCACACAAGTACGTCTATGGATTTAATACATTTCAGAGTAATTTTGATGGTTTGTCAAGGCTGATATTGACAATACAACATTTTAGACTGAAGCTGTCAGTGAACAGTGTTTCTCGCTATTGTTAGCTCCCTACAATGAAAATACATGCATTCTTTACGATTTTAAATTTCTTGATTTTGGTCTTGCAAATAATAAATCTGTCTGTCTGTGTACAAGTTCATGGCTCAATGCAAAGAGCAACTGTAAATACCACTGGTGATTGGATGGATGGATACATAGATAAGGCCAACCTTTTGTGATACAAATAAACAAGACCAAAAGATTGACAATTTATATGATGTCCGTATCCCATAAAACACCCCAGATCCAAATGTCAAAACACATCCAACGTCAGAATCCATTCACGGGTGTCCAACTGAGGGTACAAAGGACCATCTGAAGCATTCAGTAGAGCATCTGGTTATCTAGTCAGTCAATAAACATGTTTTTTTCCCCCCTGGACAAAGTGCCTATCAGGCTGAAGTCTGAACCCTCCTTCTCGTTCCTTTTCCTCCAAAACTATTTCTATTAGATCAGGAGTAATGCCAATTATAGAACCAATCTGTCTGAAATGCTGTTACCCTGGCAGACCACAACATAAGGCCCCAGTAACGCCGACATTGATGTATAAACGTTCAATTCATTTCAATTGTGATTGGTGGATGAGCTGGTGGAGGCAAAGTAAATTCAAGTTGAGCTTTCAGGTGGAGTTCAACTGCACTGACCTTTGAGGGGAAAACCAGAGAATCAGAAATGATGAAATATGTTACATTAGCTGTATCTCAACAACCAATTTTATATAACCCTGCCATTCCCTGCTCAACAAAACAGATGTGGCATAAGCAGTGGATAGAACATTACATTCCTTTGAATTAACTCTGTCTGGTTAGCAACCAAAGGCACATTTAGTCACTATGTCAACAAGCTTCCAGCACCACCTATTTGTGTGCGAGAATTAATTTTGCTGCACCACTTTTTGGTGTGACCAGGTAGTAAATTCAAAGCTCCATAAGGTCGTTTTTAAACCTTTGTTTGCTTGCTCTGGTCCGGGTGAGTTGGTAAACTTATTGTGTTTTCCCCTTTGTTCTGTTTCTTTTCACTCACAAAAAATTCAAATGAACCGTAATGCATCACTAAAAGCCCCTTGAGAACGTTCGCTCCGCACATTGATTAGATTTGCTTGAGCAACAACATAAAGACAGAAAGAAGGTCCTGAAGAAGATCCTATTTGCACAACGTACATTTTATTGCCGGTCCCTCCATTCATTCTCCAGCTAGCTGCTGGAAACTGTAGATTTCGGTCATCTATGCAACGCCCACCTGGCCATGGGAGCCCTTTAGCTCAAAATTGCAAAGCATACATTGTAGTTGAGTCTGATTCAACCAGATCAAACAACACAGGTTATAAAACGCCTGATTATAAACAGGTTATAAAATGGAAACCATGACAACTGTGACCTCAGATATTTCCTTTCAGGTCAATAATTAAGTCCTTGGTTTTACTAGTGTTGAGAGTAAAGTGGTCAGCTTCATCTCTGCAGGGCTGATCTTTGTCATTTGATATAAGACCCTCCAGGGCAGAATCATCTGGAAAGTTTTGAAGATGAAAGGACATTCGGTCACACCTGCAGTCAGCTGTGCAAAAGGTAATCAAGAAGGTGATAAGATGGTTCCATAGGGAGCTTCTGCTTTCATAAAAATAATGTCAAACTTTATTATTCAGTCTGACATATTGAGGTCTGGAGGATTCCCAGGCGACTATTTGAACTGATATTAGTCTTTCACTCAAAATGTCCATTCAGCCACGTGTGTCCACCTGCTATATGACAGATACGATGATGTTTGATTGACAGCATATTTATTGTTAAGTTGTTCAGTCTGCTGATTGTAATGACACAATCACAAGTAATGTCGCTCCGGACAATATTGACAAAAACAGGCGTAACCCTGTCTAAAGCTAATAAGCTCATATCACACACACACACACACACACACACACTAACCTCCCCTATCAGGCCTCTCTCCTCTCTCTCCCTTCCTAATTGACCATGAAAGTACCCCATAAATCGAGTTACTGCATTGTGCCTGTCTAGTCATATAAAAGTGCTTTAATGGTTTTGCTAGGAGCTCTGTTGGGAACATTAGGCAGAACTCTCCACATTCATTAGCCCATTAGCCTGTTTCAATATTGACACTATCTCATTTGTCCCCTCCCCTGCCTGTCAGGGCCGAGACACTCTGGGACCAGGTCTGAAATCTGCCCTCTGGCTCTGCTTTGGTCCGGATCAATCAGCGGCGTTTCACCGTTTGCTAACAAGTTCTACAACATCGCTTTGGGAAATCTCCTGAAGCCGAATATTGGTGAGAAACAAAATGGAAACCAGTCATCTTTTATTTGTAGTAGCATGGCTACTTCGTACAGTTAACATTTAGTTTAATAGTATAATTACACGAACCTGTTATATCTACGAAGCTTTATTCATAATCATCTACTGGTTTGAAATGATGCACACGACAGCTGGAATATTTCCATGTGATGGAATGCTGCAGCCATAAAACTATGTCCTATGCTTTACTGTTTTTATATAAATATGTAGCATATACAATATTCATACAGCAAAGTGTGGAAAAATGTATCTTGACACAACCACAGTGGAAATCTGAGGGGAAAATCAGGGTTTGAGTGGTTAAAACCACAAAAAAATAATAAATAATTGGAAATAGTTCAGGATTCCTTATTCTACTAATGAAGGTTGGCATTTTAACTTCATGAAAGCTGCATTACTGTGCCTCATGAAATCTCTTTTGATATAAAAAGTCAAAGCTGAGAAAATAAAGCCGTCGGAAAAAGTCTAGCAGCCGTTTCTTTAATGCACATATTGTGTATATACAGTATATATAAATATGGTAATAATATTTTCAAAAGGAAATTATCTTTATTACAGTACATACTTTAAAAATTAACACAGAGAAAATATAGTGTCCTACAGAGATGATTTCTGTATCCACCAGCTTTACTGAACAACGCTGCACCAAACCCAATGAACCCACTGAAGTAGAACATTATGTTAATGCTGAGATATGAGACTGCATTCCTGCCAACTAGCCAGAGAGGAGATAGCATGCATGTGAATGTACGTGCACACAAACAGACACTCTTCACACTCACACACTCACACACACACACACACACACACACTCACACTCACACATTATATCTTCCATCCAAATCCACAGGGGGTTTCTGGCTTTATTTAGGTGTATGAAAGACATACCGCGGCGTGTGCACGGCAGCTGGTCCAATCATGATAAGTATGCAAATTCACATTTGATTACTTTTATACTTGTGCTTTGTGGAGTGAGGTGAGTTTTACTTCAGTATCAGCTGCTGTCAGCAGGTAGCACCGCTTTGAATCCTGCTTTGGAAAATGCTGATATATAAACCTCTTCTGCCCATGTGTACAATATTAGAAATGTAAATGTATTTTTAAAAATAATATAAATACCATAGTTACAGTAAGTTTATCATACAGGTCGACAATCTGGCACAAAAATGCAGGACTGACAAACAGCAGAAAATGATGGCTTCAACTAAAATAATAAGAGGACTGTCTCACACTGTGTTATTGGCTCAAGACGGCACATAGAGGCAGCAAAGCTCAGTACACTCCACAATATGAAAGCACAGAAGTTTGCTCTGATGGCAGGTCTACAGGAAAGGTCAGTGTCTAAAATGTAGAAGGTTTAATCCCTGGGGAAGTATGAATTTGCTCTGTACTTTTATTATTAGCAATTGTCACGGACCAAAGTCAAGGGAAATATTTTGACATGATGACAGCACTAGATGAAAGGTTAGAATGTCACCAAATCATTAGGGATTAATGAGGACCATGAATATTCACTGCACCTTTCAGAGTTAAATAATGTGGCTGCCATTTGGGCAAATTTTAATTTTCAGTTTTCAATAGTTAATGTAGACTTTTGGCACACCCAATGCAGCAGAGCACAATTACATGAAGGGTTTTCAACTTGTAGTTAGTGATGTATGAATAAATCACTCAATAAGCAAAGAAAGACACATATTATTAACCTTTGATTTCCAGTTGTAGCCCCAACTTCCTGTTTTCATCCCCCCACTGTCAGAGAGCTCATTAGCTCACCCAGCAGTTACTTGGTGAACTGTCGCTCATCGCCCGTTTCTCATTCAGTTAAATGAGGTTATTGTTGGTGACGATCGTTCAGTTTAAATGGCTGCTACTCTGAACAACAAGCTTGATTTTATCACCCACACATCAGTCAGAACTCAAACAGACACCACAAGCTGTTAAATGATGTTCTGCATGATGATGGTGTTTATATATGATGTCAGCACCATGGTGTGTGTGTGTGTGTGTGTGTGTGTGTGTGTCTGTAAAGACAGACTGCATACTACAGCACACATGCTGACTTTTACCCCCTGATGTATTCCTGGTATATTGCTGACAGCCTGCAGTCTGAAGAATACGTTTATTTAATGATTGCTGGGTATGTGTGTGAGAGAGAGTGTGTGTGTGTGTGTGTGTGTGTGTGTGTGTGTGTCAGCAGTTGGCTAGTGTACAAACAACAGCCTCCCCACTGCTCACTGGAGTCAGTAGATCCGTGCGTGGAGGTCACGGCACAAAAATCTGACCGACTTTTGTGATGGCATATTTTATGGAGGAACAGATGGAGTAGATTAAATTTAATAAACACAGCAGATAAATACATTAAAATAATAACACACATCTGTTTACCTTTAACCACAGACTTGACCCGACAATTAACATTTTGGATGTTGGCATCGCAGTGATTTGAACAATTAATGTTTTCAAGTTGCGAGGTGGTAGACTTCCACTTCTCTTGTGAGTGTATGTCTGGCAGCTTTGTACAAATAACAGATTATATCTTACCTAAAAACAAAAGTCATCTGAGTATGAGGTTGCGTTCAAAACAAAAAAAAGGACTGCATTATAAAAAAACATGGGCACAGGTTTCTACTGGTAATATGATCCTAAAAATCTAGTTTAATTAATAGATCCATGAGTTTGAAGACTTATCAGATGCCACAGTACAGCACAACTGTTAATGATACTACGGATTCATAAGTCTCTAAAGAAGAAGAGTTGCAAGAGGTCTTCTGGGTGAAGCAGCAGATGTATTCCAAAAATGGACACGGACCATGGACACACACCCGGTTCTGTTTATACTATGCTGGGTGTCTGCGTACACTGATGTGTTCACATATTTACTGCCACTTACAGTCTGCGTGTAAAGTCCCATGGTCATAAATTTTGGGCTGCACGTGGACCCTTGTTGCAGACCTTCGTGGCCACGTGAATGTGGAAAGTATTATTTTAGTCCTGGTTCAGAGAGGCTGTGTAAAAAGCGTAAACTATTTAAGATAAAACATGTTTTGCAGTGGGTGAATATTAGGTTGTGAAGCTAAAATAGTTCTAAAAATAAATAGGGATTGATGCAGTTGACACGACTGGTGGCGACAAAGACTCTCCGCATGTTTCCTGTCACTCTGTCAGTTACCCAAAACATAAAGGCAAAAGTGCTATAAAAAGACATCATCAGTGTTAATCTTTGTAGACCATCACGACTGTGTGTGATCATGAAGAAAAAAAGAGATGCATCCAAAACTCTGAATAACCCAGAAACACAGATAACGGAGAGTGAAATGAATAAAATACGGGATAAAAAGAATAAAAGATGTCTCCGGTTCATTTAGGTAAAATGAGGTTTCAATTCAGTCCTTTAGAAGTGTTGCAGACGACATGTGTGTGTGTGTGTCTCTGTGTGTGTGTGCGTGTGTGTGTGTTGTTTGTGTGTAATCTAATCAGGATATGGAGATTACCATTAAATCGTCCAGCAGGGATTACACTCCCTTTCACCGAGCTGATTCAAAGGCCACACTTATAAACGGGGGTTAACAGCTTGTTATAAGATGCTGCATGTGTGTGTGTGTATGTGTGTGTGTGTGTGTGTCCCACATGCCAAGCTAATCTTCATTGCTCAGAGCGATGAGAGGGCCAAAGAAAAACAGCCGAACAACACTGAGACAAAGACGTGACGAGAGATGGGAGGAGGGCAGAACAAAAGAAAACACACACACACACACACACACTGATGATAGAGTTAGATGCACTCACCCAGCAATAACAGTGTAGAGGTATAGAGGATCGTCACCTTTCCCCTGTGTCAACTCTGTTACTGTGTGTGTGTGTGTGTGTGTGTGTCGCTGCTCAGAGTGCTATGTGCCCTGTCTCTGTCAGAGCATATAACATCATGACTTACAGCTCACACTAAAGAAAATATGTCTGATGTTGTAAAGAACAGTTTCAAACTGACTCTGCACGGCATGTAGCCCTGAGAGGGATTGTTATTCTCCAGATGGATGTTGTCCAAATGACACTCCGTCCTTCAGTCCTTTGGTCCTAACAAAGGTGCTTATCAGTCGCGTGTTTAAAAAAAAACACAAATACAGGGGCAGGTAAACGTCTTAGCAACAGTTCAGGAGGATTCACGTCGATGTGAGGCGGGCATGAAGTCACAAAACCACAGTTTGGGATCTCCTCTGCAGACTCACGTGCACTGTCCACAACCACTAATTTGTTTATACTGCCGTGCTCTCAACTTTGTGGGAGATGCACTCCAACACTGTAGTTTACACTGTTGACACATCTACAGGAAGCACAACGGAAAGGCAGATCATTTGGTGCTGTTTAAATAAACAGGCCTGACTTCACTACAGCGTCAGTGCATTTCAAATGTAGGCTACATATATCTGGACAGCATGGAGTTCCCAGTGAGGGAACAATGACATGATATATATCCAGTGTTCACCTTGAGCATATTTCCTATAGTGGACTTTCAAACTGCCGCCTATTGAGAAGCATATGAAGAGATAGTGAGTATGTTGTCCTGTGTGACCGCTGGCTGATTGCAGCATGCACAAAAGGAATGCTGTGGCCATAACTCCAATGAAGTATGAAGTGCAGGTGATTTTAACAAAGAGAGGAAAATGAGAAATTGTTGGTCCTTTACTGTGCTCTCTTGATCCTAAACACATCCTCTGTGCTTTGAGTCATTATGGTTCTGTGCACATCTAAGTACAGAGGGCTCCAAAAGTATTTATTTTTGCTGCGATTGCTTGTTGAAGCTTTCCCTGCACAGAGCTAACAAGGCGAGTGTGCAGAGGCTCTGCTGATGTGTATCAGAGGCAGAGAGTCAACAACGCCGCTGACCGGCCGACAACACTGTGCGTATGTGTTTACAGACCGAAGAGAAGCAGAGAGAAGCTTTAAATCGACACTTGAGCCAAGTAGAAAAGTCAGCTGTAAACCAGGACCAGTGAATGGATTTTAAACACAGTTCTAGATCTCATCATGAGCCACTCAGCTGATTTCAGTCCAGACCTTTCTGCAGGCAGAACAAAACCTAGAAGCCAAAACACTCACTTACTCTTATTTCAGTTTGGGCAAATTTGACCATTTTATGCAAAACCGTCACTTACTTCCACTCAGCAAAGCACATCTGTGCTCACATCTGTGTCCTGACTCAGACCAGGGCTTCATTACACAACATCACCTGGCAGACACATGCTGCTGCTAGATACTTCATAACAGAGAAAAAACAGACTTTCCACTCAGTTTTCATATAAACTGAAGTTTTCATAAACTTGACAAACATTTGTTGTTGCTAATAAAAGATAAAAATGGAACATAATCAATATAATCATTGCTTCAGTGAGGTTACGCTGAGTTTAGTGTCAGAAACAATGAGTATTTTGACATGTTCGTACTTGACTATGAATGTGCACCGGAGATATAAAATTAAGAATAAAAGGTGGCATACTTATGTGCCACTTACTCTGGAATCGCTTGCTAATGCTTGTTGCCATAGATACAATTTAACAATATGCCAGTTAATGACATTTTACCCTATTAACCTCAACTTTATACAGGTGGTATACCCCCATATGTTGACCATATGGAGGTAAAGTGTAATGAAGCCTCATACTGGAGTTAATGGAAGGAATTCTTTCACGTTTGATGGTAGAATAGCAGTTTCCCAGTGCTTCCAGTCTTAGTGTGCCCAGTACAGAGACGCAGGACTTATCACAGAGATGAAACTGATATCCTGATCATCTGACTGTGGGTAAAATATGAGGATTTCCCAAAATGTTGCACTGTTCCTTTATTACCCAAAAGGTGCATGTAGTGAGTTCAAGTCGTGATGCTCTGATGGTAAAGACAGTTATAGATACTGACTTTACGGTCCAAAATCACTGCAATAGACCAGAAAGTGTAATTCTCTTTTCATTTTCCCCTTTAAGGACACACACACACACGCACACACACGCACACACTGCTTGAGGTGTAACACAGATCATAAATAAATGCATAACGAATGAAGTCATCACTTATACACACACAACTGCCTTTGTTTCACACACACACACACACACACACACACACACAAAGAGTCACGCATGCTCACACTACACAATGACCTCATCCCTCACATCATCCCTCCTCCACCCCATCACACACACACACACACACACACACACACACACACACACTATACAGAAAGGGTCAATCCATTAAGACAGCAGCTGATCCCCTCTTTTATGTTGCACTCATTCATTTCATTGTCTGTAATAGACTAAAGTAAATTTATCAGAGAGAGCCAAATCATATCATGATTATTAATTGAGTCATTATATTTTGCGTAGTAACATGTAATCATCAGTGTGTGTGTGTGTGTGTGTGTGAATGTCGTATTGTTTAGGATCCACATGAGCTTCATCAGAGCAGAAACTGTTCTTCCAACACACGACACTCACAAGAGGAAACACGAAGAAAATCACAGACTTAACCGACTAAAAGCACCACGAGCTCCAAAACTAAAACATCTTCATCACACTGAAAAATTTAAGATGCGTGACGAAGACTTCAAGAAGCTCAGACATCCTGAACAGAACCATTTTATCAGAGCCTCGTCCCAGAACACACGAATCGAACAAATCCATTTGATGTCCAACATGTTTTGTACCAGACCAAGACATTTATTTGCCGTCTGTCCTTCATTCACTGACAGAGATGAAAAGAACCAGAATGGTCTTCAGAAGGAAACTGAAAACAAGTGTTACATGGTAAATTACTCTACTGACTGTTTTTGGTCTTGTGCAGTATTACTGTTTGCTTTCTTAGGCGCAATTTAGCTTGCTTTGATTTTGTATTGTTCGGGCTGCAACTGTCTCCCTTGCATAAGAAGACTTTGACGGGACTTAACCAGTTAAACAAAGGCAAAAGAGACATGAAAAACATGCTTCATGCTGCTATATCTGGCTTTGGTCATACACAACAACCACTAATGTGAGTTAAGTCACAATCTCACATGCAGATAGGTGACAAATACAAGTATGGTGTTGTTCCACCATGAGCCTCCAGAACAGCTTCACGTATTCTCCAAGTCGTTAAACTTCACCGGAGGGATGAACAGCATTCTTCCGAGTGGTATTACCTTATTTAGTGTTTTGATGCTGGTGGTGGAGAGCACTGTCGAACAATCTCCCATAGGTGCTCAACTCAGTGAACCCTATACGGAGTCACGTCTTCAGGTTTTGTCCTTTCATTCGTTAGCCATCAGTTGTTAAATTAAGAAACAATATATGAAAGTAAATAAGTCTATGAAGGTTCAACTCATAAATTTAAAAAAGTAACCTTCAGTATATTCCAAGGCTCCATGGTCTTCCACAAATATCCTCAGAAACCAAAAACACTAAAGGGAACTTCAACAGCAACTTACCGACAAAAGACACAAACAGCATCAAATGAAAATGTTCGTTAAAAGTTAGAATCACTGAGGGTTTAAACTCAGCTATGAGTTTATGTGAAGGAGGGATTAACTGCAGTCAGTGGAGAGACCTCAAAAGGATAGATGTACCAGATTGTGTGTGTGTGTGTGTGTACTTGACTCCAGGGAGGCTTCTACTGTCATCACACCTTTTTTTTTTACACCAGGGTCTCGCTCTCTCTCTTCTTTACCTCCAGAGGTCTTTGTATTTTGAGGAAAGCACTGATCTCATTGGCCTTGCTGGAAAGCAGAGCGTGGTGGACACATGACTCATACATGCCTCTGTGTGTGTGTGTGTGTGTGTGTGTGTGTGTGTCTGTGTGTCTGTGTGTGCATGTGCCTGATGAAGCTCTCCCTGCATTAGAAAGAGGGTGTTTCTCTTTTACCCCCAAGACAACTATGTCTCCACTGTGTCCTGCAGTTCATCCTTAAATAATTCAAATGTCCCCCCTCTTTCCCCGACACACACACACACACACACACACAAACACACACACACACACACACACACACACACATCGTGTCTACAATTGGCATCAAAGTGAAGTTTGCTTTTCATCCAGCTGGAAACGGAGGCCGTGTCCCCACTAATGTGCATAAATCTGAAAATGCATCTTCTTATCTTTGCTCTGAGCTCCCAGTCACTCTCTCTGTGGACGCACTGGTTAGTGACGTGGACTGGGAGAACTATCCATGCTACAACAAACTGAGTGATGATTTGAAAATAGGGTTGCAACCACAATTAATATCTTACTTATAAATTCATTTTCAGATTATTTTCTTGATCTCTTAATTGTTTTGTCGTATTATTATTTTCCAGGATCCAAGGTGCCCTATTTTTTTATCCAACCATCAGTTCATAATTCAAAGATATTAAGTTTACAATGACATCAAACAGAGAAAAGCAGCTAATATTCACATTTGGGAAGCTGAAATCAGAGAATATTTGGCATTTTTGCTTGAAAAACAATCAACCAATTATCATATATAGTTCCTGATTAACTTTCTGTTGATGGACTAATCGATTAATTGACGAATCGTTTCAGCTCTACTGTAGTTTGAAGGAATAATCCATGGATGTTTGGATCAGCGAACGGGTCAACAGCAAAAACATAGAATCCATTATAACTGCTGTGAATCCTGCCGTCATCCACGAAGTGTTCAGAGCCACCTGTCAAGTCTACAGGGGGGATAGTACTAGTAGTAGTAAGAGGTGGGGAGTACTGCTTAAAATACACTGATGTTTGATTGTCAATTTTCACAGATGTCCGATTCAACTCACCATTCTCTTTCACACCTCTGTTATACTACTCCATCCACAACACATTAACAAGTCCATGCAATATCCCAGAACTAGCCTTGGTTAGCAGGTAGCATTTGTGACCTCCAATCTAAATTACTACTAAAAACTACTAGACAGAGGCAGCAGAAGTTTTAAGCCGAGCTTCAGCCAGATTCGTCGAAACAGTCCACCCATTTATGAACAGACGAGGGCTGTAATACACAAGGGTGTTGTTTCTCAACTGAAAAGGGAGGAAAATATGAGTTTTAACCATTCCCCTATCAGTTTCTCTATGCTTTATAGAAAATGACGACCCCGTTTGACACATAAACAACATTTTCAAATTAACTTGCATTACTGTGGACACACCTTATAATTCCCTGTCTTTTTCTCAGATACACACTGTCTTCCTCTACTCTGTCTCTGTTCATGTCTGTACATGGACCAAGAGCACATTAATCCACACACACACACACACACACACACACACTGCAGCACTTGTCTATTCCCTCAGGTATTGCTGGCAACATTGTGGATTAAAATAGCTGACGACCCACATATCCCAGCATAGCAGGAATGGCACTGCTGGGCCAGACACCACAACCATTTGTCCACATACAGCAGCACACAGCTGGCCTGATTTAGAAATACTTGCATAACATGCAAATATGACAAAGTATTAAGTAGTATTATTTGTATTATTATTGTCTGAATTAACATTGGGCGGTATTTGGACATTTAGGAAATAGAAAGGTTATGCTAGAAGACTTGAATAAGAAAATAATTCTCAGTGATAGTAATTGGTAAGGAGTTCTTTTTATGAACACTGAGTTTTCAGTACTTTAGTAAAAATGAATAATCCAATCAGGTATATTTTAGTTCCAAAGTCTCATCCAAAACACTGAGTCAGAGCACTAAAAGCTGCAGCAGGAAACATATTAGGGGAAATGACATAATGTGGATTCAGTTAGTGACTCAGACATTGAACATTTCTGGCCCTGCAGCTGTTTTCTTGTGTGTTTGATATCCAGCGATCCGATCAGGTGGACTTAGCCAATGAGAGCAGACGTGACACCAGCAGGAGCCAATGAAGCTGAGGTTAGAAAGCACCAGCTATATAATACAAAGCATTTTGATGTGCACAAAGTTTGCTTTTGAACTAATTATGTGACGAGCCATAATTTGAAGGCAAGACCGGTGGAAGGGGAACAAGCTTGGGTTCAACATTTCAAACACATTTCAAAGACAGCTGGTGAAAGGAGATGTGAAAAAATTAGATTGAATGTGGACACATACTTTAGTGAACTTCTGGTCTGAGCTTGTTTTACATCGTTTCTTTTCTAGTTCCACTTAAAGGGGCCCTGTGGAGTTTTCTTGTAAACAACCAAAAGTTATATTTACAGTCAGAGTTACTCAAGTGGATTGTGTCTATTCTTGAGCTCTAATAAATCGGTTCAATGTATTTCCTTTCTCATAAAACTGATTTTTAAAGTATTTTAAATCCAGAATTGTTTATATCCATGTTTACTAGCAAGCAGTCTTTATCTTCTTCGGTTCCTTTGTTGGAACATTGCTGAATATTTGCTGCGTGTTACCTCCATCAGTGGAATAGTGTTGGTAGGACTGTCCCACGTGTGTCCTTGTGCACGAGATAAACAAAACAGGGACTCACTCATAGAAAAAAAAACAGCTACCAGAGGTCTAAAACTCCACAGGGAACCTTCAAGGAAAATCTTCACTGATATTTTAAACAATGTGCTTCCAACTTTGTGGCAACAGTTTGGGGAAGACCTTTTAATTTCCTGTCAACAAACCTAGCTTTGGGTTCATCTGTCGGATCTCAGTTCTCTGTCATTGCATGTCTCTCCCTGAGACAAAGAACTGCGTCGGCAGACTCGTTGAAGAAAAACAGGACAAATTCCCAAGGTCATCCTCCTCCACTGCATATGACCCATTTACTGTGTCCCACTCCCCCCCCCCACACACACACACACACACATACACACACACACACACACACACACACACAAACTCACCCACCAACCATGCATGCATAAATGCGTACTGGAACGCTGGCACGCTCCGTCCTCACTGCAACTCTGTCTCCTGATCTGTCTCAGACATCACCGTCACTCACACACACACAGTATATTCAGCTCAAATGCCCTGAAACAACGTGACATCCCTAATGAAAGTCTTAAGCAGGAGCTGGTTTCGTAGAGACACACTGTGACTCTGAGAGACGCTTGGCGAGAGTTCAACATTACTGCATATTGCGATTTGTATTTGTGAAATACAAAACAACTATTCTTATTAATACCATGATCCTGATTTCATATCTCCGAACCGCAGCTCTGATCCAACAAACAGACGTCATACAGACATCTTTGTTCTTCAGTTGCACAAAGATGACTTGTTTTTGACCAAGTACAACTAACTTGATAGGAATTTTGGGTAAATCACACTTCATTCAAACTAAACCACATGGCTGACTGTGTTTACGATGTTCATAAGGAGTCCGTTAGAACGACCCACTGCTGTCACACACATACTGTAACTTTCATGTGAGTTCACGTGATAAATATGTTGAAGCCCATTGACTTTATTTAGTTGTCTGCCCTTTTTCTCTCCCTAGCACGACACTGAAAAGCAGAAATAATTTACTATTATTTAAAAACTTGAACAGCAAACATCCTGTGTTCTTGACTTCCATTTAAAGGCAGGTTCGAGCTGCTCAGCTCTGTTTACTCCGGCACAGAAGCTGTGCCTTTGGAAACCCTTTCAGAAGGCTGCTACAATTACAATGTCAGTTACAAGGACATTTTCCTGGGGAAATCTAGTGAAGAGTGAAGCAGTAGCAATATAAAAAAAATAAACATTTCCAAAGATTATCACTGTTTCTTGCTCCTCTCATTGCTTGCTGCACAACACAGCTAAAAATACCCACAAATGGAGCCATGTTTTCATCTTTTTGTTGGGTGACATTGGTCGTTATTGAGAGAGCTTGGGGACAAACTTATCTGATGTGACCGACTTACGTTAGACTAGCCTTAAGTCAAAACTAAGCAAGGCCTAATTTTACTCACTAGTCTACTAGATTTTTGCAAAACCAGCAGGAAAGTGTGTGTGTGTGCTTGTGTATCCTGGATGGTGTAATGCCAACTGTAGGCCTTGCCAGGCTAGCACACACACACACACACACGCACTCACGCACACACACACACACACACACACACACACACAGACACTGACTTCCTCTGCCACTGTCAACATCCTCTGCACACTATGAATGATGTCATTACCACAGCACACACAGTACATGTGAGCGCCCTGGTAGCTGTTGGTTCAGCACAGGAGCTAAGAACTAAAGAGACGGGAAGAGGGTGTGTTTCCAAACAGAATAACAGAAGATATTAGAGACATGCAAATGAAAATATGAATCAGTGTGTTTATTAACTAGAGCTGTGGGAACATTCTCAGGAGATCATAACATTTTGAAAAGAGCCGCAGTGACTCTTCTGGTACATCATGACCAGATATTTTCATGAATTTCTCCTCTGGCCAAACACATGATTTTGTCAGCCTCCCTTTTATTCTGTATTTGTTGGGAATTGTACCAAAGTTCAACTCTGGCAGCGATAAAGGAGAAGAAGAAGAAAAAGAAGAAGAGGAAGCAGCTCCTACAATGTCATTGTTTATTTGGAAAATGTGTTTCCATCAGCCTTTATTGCATCCTTTCTTTGCTGACACATCAACTTTTCCACCTCAGACCACGCAGAACAAAAACTTTTTGCTATATTTAGGCATTCTTTTCAAATTCCTATCCTTTCCATTGAGTTTTTTAAAATGTGCAAATTCAAAAATGTGCATAAACAAAAGGATGTTAGGGAGAGAACGGGGGCAGAAGGGGGGAGAGGAGAAAAGAAAGACCGACAAAGAGAGAGAGAGAGAGAGAGAGAGAGCTGGGTGAGTAGAGAATGGGAGGGTTGGATGGATGCCAGGTCATAAGGCTTTATCCCTGATCCCAATCGGTCTGCAAACACTGGCTCAGCAGGATGTAAAGACACAAACACACACAACACAACACACCTGTGTGTGTCTGTGTCAACACAGCTCCGCCTGTGATCACCAGGAGGATTTCTCTTAATAAAAAAGAATAAAATCAAACACTCTCTGCTCTTCTATTTTGATATGACTTCCCAAACACCAGAAAGTCCCACACACAGTCTCACAACAGAAAATAAAAGAGTAAAATAAAAGAAATCCCTACTGAATATTTATTCAAAAACTGCAAAACAAATTTCATTCAGTCAAAAATACTTCATTTTTCTGTAATCCTTAAAAGTATGATTATGGTTTGGTGCTGTTAATCATTTAGTCAGTCCAGTGCTACCTAGATATATAATCTGTTTAAGTAGAAGAAAAAGGTTTTCCTCTCAAATATTTTCTTGGTATTTTTAAGGTATTTTAAATAGATGTAAAAGTGCCAAAATGGTGCATTAACATGCAGCTGAAAGATGACTTCTCTAAGTTGTCACACACGAAAGTGAAGCAGCACAATTCTTTTGCACATCCGACACATAATAGATGGTGATTGAAGCTTGGTGATGTGGCGACTACTTGCACTCTCAGTCACTAACCAGACAGAAAGCTAGCACTCTTACTTCAAGGGAACCATCAACTGGCTCAAGACTGACAGCAGGCCGTTTATACTCCTACAGAACAGGGTGGTATACAATTAAAAGGTGAAAGCGCAGACTTACTTTACTTTTGCAAGCAAATCCACTGATTGCAGCGTTTCCACTGAAACAGAAGTGCAGATGACTCTCAGGTGTTAGCATCTTACCAACACCTCTGCAGTTGTTGGAAGCTTCACTTTTGTTGCAGCTGTGACGGCACTTTCCCCTACTTACTTACTTCTTTGCTAAGCTTAACACCTACTCTCCTGAAGCCAGAGAGGTTTCTCCTAAAATGTTTATTTTAATCAATACGGGAACAAAATGAATATGTATATATATGCAACACGAAGTACAATAGGATGATTCTCTACACAATAATTGGTATCCACAGTGTGCTTGAAGCATGAAGAGATGAATGGGTAAATCTCCTTGTAAACTGTAGTAATCGGGCTCCATGGTGAATAGTGCTGGAGAGTTGCCCTCCATAAAAAACCACTCATCTTGAAAGATCAGTGCTATGGCTTTCACAGTATAAGCTCTCTCCATCACGAGTGCAGTTCATTTGTTCTGCTTTCCTGCCGCGGCAGTCTGACTGCTCACTTTCTTATCTAATCTCTGCCACCGTAGACTGAATGCCTTATTCACTTACTGAATTATGGGTTCTCGGGCGAGTGTGTGTGCGTGTGTGTTCGACTCGAGTGATTTCAAATTATGAGGAAAGGACAATAACTGTGTGTGTTTGGGAGAACGATAAAAAAGAAAATGAATGAATGCAGCGATTAGAGCAGCTCATATTGAGGAGAATATTGGCACCAGCTTCCACACTGTAAGAAGTGAGGAAGCAAGTTGGGGACTAAAGGGCTTCTGTTCATACAGATCTGACTTCTTTTACAGCTTCAAATGGTTTTACATCTTTCTCTGTTTTGTGGTCATCACTGGACTATATTATCTACATATAGTTGCGAATGGCTAATGAAGGCATCTCCTGATTTGACATCAAAATGCTAAAATAGTACCTCATAGAGACCTCTTAGAGATCATATTTTAGACTTCCATCCATCCATTTTCTGTAAAGCTTGTCCTGCTCATGGTCACAGTGGGCTGTAGTCAGTCCCAGCATGCAGTGGGCAAGAGGCAGGTCACCCTGGACAAGTCGCCAGTCAATCACAGGGCTGACACATGAAGACAGACTGGAGCTCTGCTAATCGACCTGAGCCTGGCGGGTTCAGTTCAGAATGAAATTACAAGCAGCCGAGTGGTAAAAACCAGCCTTCTACTTGTAATTCCAAGTTGTTGATATGAAATTTCTGACTATCTCCTACTTGCCAAAAAGAACTACAGAAGTGTCAACAAACTAGCGGAAGAATGGCGGCAAAATCATCACCATTACTGGCAGTTACGTCCAAATAAAATCTGATCCACTAATACAACTGATTCAGCAGGTTTCAGGTTTCATTGTTAACAAACCTCTGCTTTAGGGTTAATTTCCATTAATCTGATGTGACTGTCAGGAGTAACCATCTTGGAATAATCCATGAATGCTCCTCAATCAGACTAACAGACAATGCAGCAAAAGGTCATTAGTCAGAGGATCACCAAAGTCATTAGGATCCATCCTTTCAGACACATGGAGGTCTGGAGCGAAAGATATTTCACTCTAGACCAAAGTGTTGGACGGACATCACAGTCCTCAGAGGTGACGACACATTAGCAGAGCCCAAAATGAGCCTTCAACGTTTACAGTTTACAACAAAAAGATTACATGATATGAGAAAAGTAGATCATTTATTGCATTTCAAAAGCTGGAACCAGCATTTTTGAATTAGCTACACAAATTGATTGTTGATTGTTGCAGCACTAGAAATATGTTGTAATTCTGCCACACAATAATTGAAGTAAGTTCCAGTTGATGTATTCAGGAAAGAAGATAAATGCAGTTTTAAGTTGCCTTTTAAAAAGGTATATTTTCTGATATTTGGATCAGTTATTACATAATCTGCAGCCACATTCCTTCTTCTCTTCATTCACTTTTCTGTTACTTTTCTGCTTTTCTCTCCATTACGTTGTTTTTCTCCCTCGTCTTCCTCTTTTTTTGTCATCGGCTGTGACTATGAGGAAACAGCTGTGCACCACAGACAATTACATAACTCTGTGTGTGTGTGTGTGTGTGTGTGTCTGTGGTTGCACGGGACGGACGGCGACAGATACAACAGGAAGATGGAGTGACAAAGGTCTCATCTTTCCTGACTAACTTTCACCTGCATTTATTCATCCTGTGTTGCGTCTGGTGGAGTTTCCTTTCTCCCTCATCCTTTCCTCCACTTATCCTCTCACCGCCCCCCATCCCCTCCATCGTTTCCCCCATCCCTACATACAGAGTTACTGGGCTGTGAAATGTGAAAAACTGCAGCATGCATGGCAATTCATTATCTTGTCAAACTTCCCAGGGCCAGCCTCAAGCCACAGGAGAGAGAGAGACAGAGACAGAGACAGAGAGAGAGAGAGAGAACCCAGTTCATGCAATGGTCCTTGCAGTAGGTTAACAGGTTACCAAAGAGAAGAGAGGAAGGGGAAACAAAAGACACGAAGCTGCACAGGCTGCTGAGTTATGACTGTTATGATCAACATCTTGGTTCGACTGTTGGTGTGAGTAGGACCTTTTTAATGTTTAAATAGTGTTGCCGTTGTACGTAAAATACACCAAACTTCTAAAATGTACGGATCCCAGCAAGGTCATCATTACAAATCCAACTCTCCCACTCCAACAAGGGATTTCAGTCCAACCAGGATCTTAAATGAGTTTTGTTGTGAATTTTGTGAATTAATGGCGGCATTTGTGAAAGTATTGCGATGACACTTCCACAGCTTTTTCCACCACTTAGCAGTAAACTGTAGTAATATGTGTCCTGTCAGTAAGTGGAAAATGTGGATGATTAAAGAATTCAATGATACACATGTAGTTCCAATGAGAGTAAAGAAGACTGTCAAACATTTTAGTGAATAAGAAAAATACCTTTTTTGACCTGAATTGAACCTATAAAGGCAGTATTTCCTCCCCGGCTGTGTAGTATATCCAACAAGTAAATAATCAGTAAATCAAATGCTTATTGTGTTATTGATGGTTCAGTTTAGGTACAGTGAAGTACAGTAGAAATGGTTAACAGAGATTTGAAATGATGGAGCTTGTAGGGGAGATACACAACCTGAAAGTAAGCTCTGCCTGAAAAGACAAATTTAGGGGAAAGAAAGTCCCAACATTAGTCTTAGTATTTGCACCTCTTGAAGGTGAAGGAACCTGAGCTTTTAGCAGAGATTCTGAACTGGATGATTTAATGTTAAAAATAATTCGTGAGCATTTCTTTCGCAGAAACACTGTGAGGATTGAGCTGAAGTACATGCAATGGTTGAATTTGCAACTAGTTCGAAGACTGCAGTAGGCACAACACTGACAGAATGCACTCTTGAGAAAGATGCAGGGCTGCAGTATTGCCAGGCCTAATGGAGACACTGTATATCAGTAACACAGAGCTGGTGGGTCTCGCATAGTGCTGTAACGACCCCACAGCAAATAAATCAATCAGCTTGAAAAGAACTACAGACACACGGAGCACGTAAATTAAGAGACGAGATGAGAGAGAGGCTGTGAGAGAATCAGCCAGTTTAAAGCATCGTCAGGTTTCTAAATGAGGCTGGTTACCTGCATGCTGTGTCCATTTACTGTCTATCTGTAAATGCAGATCTGTATTCACAACAAGCACATGAAACCTAAACCCATCGACCCTTTGTTTTCACTGCCTCGATTTCCCCCTCTAACTCATCAGACTTTGGCATGGCTCTGCTTTGAAATAAATGGATTATATCTAATTGGGAAGTCTGGGTTTGCCATTTTATCCTCGGACACTCCACACACACACACACACACACACACACACACACACATAAATCCCTAAAGCCCATCACATCATTTCAAACCTGCAAAGATGCGGCAATTATATGCAGAACATGGGCTCGTACTGTCAGAGGCAACAAGGCTGATAGACAGGCGAGAAAGAGCACGAGAGAGAGAGGGTGCGTGTGTGCGTGTGTGTGTGTGTGTGTGTGTGTTTTCCACATGTTTAGCCATGATGCAAAGCAGCTGATAAAAGAAGCCCGTACAAGGAAACAAAGACCAGGAGCATGATGCAGGGACAGACAGGAAAGACAAATGACACACAAATCTGGTTGTTGTTATTTGTGTGTGTGTGTGTGTGTCTCTATGTATGTGTGTGTTAGTTAGTGTGTGTTTCTCTGTCCGTCTGACAGCAAACGGCCAATTACTGTCGAAAGTGGCGGGATGAGTCCTGCCAGACCATAGCTTTCCATTAGTGCACGCCAGCCAAGCATGTGTGTGTGTGTGTGTGTGTGATGGAGTGAATGAGGGGATAGAGGGAGACAGAAGGAACAAGAGTGGAAAAATTGTGGGTGTGCCTGGTCTCAGTGTGTGTGTGTGTGTTTGTCTCTCTCCTCTAGTGCAGATAAAATCTTTTCCTCTCAGTTTTGGCCTTCCATCCACAATAACCCCCCATTTTCCTTTCTGAGCTTATATCAAAAATGCTCTCTTTGGAGAGACTGAAACTCACATAGTAACTGTTAGGAAAATAGATACGTTCTTTTTAAATATGACGGGATACGTCCACGAAGCAATTGCGTTAACCTGGGTCCAGGTTTGATGTCTCACCAGGAGTCAGATGAGAAAATTGATATCAGTTTCATCTCTGTGCGCTCAATACAGATACAAGTCCAGGATGTTTCGTTAGCCTAGCTTAGCACAAACAGTGGAAGCAGGAGGAAACTGATAGCTTCCATCCCAAGAAGCTTCCATCATCTTGTCTTGTCTTTGTCTTGTTAACCTGTTGCATCTTGTTAGCTAGCAAGCAACAGCCACCAATATATCCAAGAATCAGCTGGGTTTTGTTACGCCCAACTGTTGTTGCTCTAATTAGCTAAGCTATTTAGCTTGTTAAACCAGAAGTCTTAGCACAATTCAATAATTTTGCCATGCGGCACGATATGTCAATATAATGATGAAAGGCAGCTTTTATAGAGATCGGCTAGTAGTTTCCCCTGCTTTAAGTGTTTGTGCTAAGCTAGGCTAAACATGTCATGGAACGATCTCTATACTGGACGAGCAGAGATGGAACGGATATCCGTCTTCTCGTCCAATTCCCCGATAAGAACACAAACAAGCATATTTTAAAACAACTAATGTCAGTGTGCCCCTGAAAGAAGACAGCTTTTAGTTGCCTCCAATGATCTGTCCTTACCACTAGTTGTTGCCACAGTTACAACTAATGGGGATCCATATAGACAACAAACTCTGAGACTCATTAGCCACTCACACAAAACAGGTGCTGTCATTCACTTTTACCAAAACTCTGCTGTCACGCTGGCATTGCTGTCAAATTTCAAATGACACCTTCCAGTGTACTCAAATTTGCATTAAACTGTAAAACTGTTCTCTGCTAACAAAAGTGTGGATAAACTGAGTGGGATTACTTTTTCCCCAGGTCTACATTCCTGTCTCTACGCACCAATTTCAACAGCTTTTCCAGCCATTCTGTGGAAAATGAGACACGACATAAAAACCTGAAACTCTATGAAACCTCTCAATCAATTAACAATGTGCTTACAGACAGAAAGAAATAGGTTACAGGGGATGAAACTATGTGCTGTTTGGACTAATAATAGGATGAGGCAGCATGAATTTGTGTCAGTAAGACAGTCAGGGAGGAGAACTGCAGTCTGGGCTTCATTCAGGACTACAGCAATGGTCCAACCCTTTCCAATATACACAATGGACCGACCACCTGAGTAGATTTTGTCCCATGCAGGGACCCTTTGGGAGACTTTTGGTTTACTGAACATTAGCATATAAAGGGGGCCTCACACTCCAACACACACGAGGCCGAAGATGGCTTCCAATTAACAGCTGCCATTTCTCAAGTTCAAAGGGGGAAACTTGAGGGAAAATATTTGTATCACCTGATTCTCTATCATTAAATTCTCCTCTCAGAATACCGTTATCTGTGAAAACAGACAAAGCGCAATTTCAATCTGTTTTTCTTCCCCACAGACCACAAAAACAATCACGTGGTTGTAATGTGGTACACAGAAAACCACCACGGTTTCCCTTTTATCTATCTTAATACAAGTACAGTAAAGATTGTACTTGTCAGATAAAGGTTACAATACAATCAGTGGGCTCTCATGCAGAGTAGTAAATGTTCTATAGAGGGGGATTCTGCATAATTCAGCAGGATTATCTGCAAACAAACAGTGGCAGATGCGGATACATTATTTAAGAATAAGTCACTAGCTATTAGGCATGTGTCCATCTTCCATGGCCTGTGTGTGTGTGTGTGTGTGTGTGTGTTCATCCAAACATATCAGACGGTCTATCGATCACACCAGTCACACTAAAAACAGCATCGTCCACCAGCAGCTCAGACTGAAAAACAAAAATCACTCCACTTTCACTCTCAATGAGTCTGAAATGTCAATTAAACACAGTGACAGCATAAAGTCTCCTTCATGCAACACAACAGGACAAATACATTCAAACGTGGATGGAAAGTTACAGGAAATCAAGTGTTTTTAAACCCAACAAACCCCTTAAACATGTCATATTCACATTAAGCTAAAATAGGCACCAAATTAGTAACTTAAAGGGGTAAAACGGCTGAATTTGATCCCCATCAGATCAACGTGGAGATCTAAATGTTGCTCTGTCTGGTAGAAACCTCTAATCTCCAACACGTCAACTTTAAGGGAAAGCTATATCCTAAGAAATATAAACATTTTCACACTGACCACCTGCTTTTTAGAGTTTTATCCAACAGCAGTTACTATTACCAATAAGGTAAATATGCATGGGACAAGTGAGCATGTGTGGCCGAAAACCTCATATCTCCAACCCGCCAACCTTTAAGGAAAAGCAGCATTTTCAGCTTGACCGTTCGAGAGTTTCTTCTCAGCAGCACTTAAAGGCCTTTTTAGGTTTTAGTTAAAATCTGAATATCATCATGGGGGATTTCACAGGAGAACAGCGCCACGCTCCTGCTTTTACATTCGTCATTAAGGGGTTTAATTAACCCTCAAGTATGTTTAAGGTACATTTAAGGGACTGTTCGTGCATAGTAAGGGGCGTGTGCGTAAAGATGGTTTGAATGTTTTACGCTTTTTAGAATGCTGTTTGTCCATTAGTGCCATTAGTGCGTAAAGCTCTATCCTCTCCCTTCTCCTCCCCCTTCTCACCCCACTCCTCCTGTGTGTGTGTGTGTGTGTGTGTGTGTGTTTTCTCCTGTCAGCGGACCTCGCCGTGCTCCATGTGAGCGGAAAAAAAAAAAAGACGCAACTACACGGGGCTGCTGCTGCCGCTCCGGAGCGCTCTAGTAATGCACAACACTAACAAACCCAGAAAACACCAAACAGCGCACACATGATATTTCATCCCAGTTTCTAACCCCTTCCATTTCCCGGAAAAGAAGAGAAAAACGCATCATTTCTGACCTGCTGCCAGTTCTCCTCCAGGGAAGGCATCGCAGAGAAATAACCAGTGTCATGAACGAGTTGGAGTTCCTGGAAAATACTGTAATTCGCCAACACATCCATGCTTGATGCAAAAAAAAGGAAAACTCAGTAAAGAAGTCCGGAGTCCAAACGATAAAAACGCACTTCTTCCTTCCTCTCCTCTTCTCAGACTTGTCAAATTAAAAAACAAATGCTGGAAAAACCCCAGCTGGTGCAGATGAGCGCACCTGGTCACTTTAATTAAAAAAGAAAAAAAGCTAGCAGGAAAGAAAGAGTTGATTATTTTATCTTTGTCAACGCAGTCCCCTCTCCTCTCTGCTTCGCTCTGTCACGCCTCTCTCCTCAGTCCGGGCTCGGGGGTGCCAGATCTATTTCCGCATTGCCAGATTGCCAATCGGTCTCCGCACAAGCTGCCAGGTTGCCAGGTTTGCTCCTCCAGCAGACTGGACCCCGCTGCAATCCAGGCGACCGGCGCGAGAGGGGAGGGAGGCAGGGGCGGAGCCACCTGTCAATCAATTTCATGCGTGACCTAATAAGGTAAATAGGGTTGATGATGTCACTGGCGTCCAATTAAGGAGGCGCTGAGACTGAGGGAGTGGGCGGAGCTTTCAGGGATGCAGAGACGCCGTTGGCTGCATGCAGATGTCAGTCCGGCCGTAGATGGCAGTGAGGGGTGAGTTATTTTTAGAGGCCTATATAAAAGCAGCAGCATTCCTCTCTCAGTCATTACAGGCTGCACAGGCAGAGAGGAGAGAAACCACGAGCACCGCGGCTGCGGGGAAACAGCGGCAGAAAGACGTAAACAGTCTGCGTGAATGTGCAGAAAGAAGCAGCTGAGCGTCTGGAGCAGCAGCAGCGATGTTGGAGAGAAGATGCTGTGCTGTTTCTCTGGAGGCGTGACAGCTTCACCACAGAGAGCCCTCCATGCGGTGTGCATGTGGTGATGTCTGTGCGGAGAGCAGGGATGCAGTGGAGGGAAGAGCTCAGCACGATCCTCCCACCTGTTCAGTTTACACGAGTTTATCCCCCTTTTGTTCATTTCTGGAGAGCAAATAAATCCACATTCATTAGCATTTTCTGTTGCCACGCTATAAACATGGATCCTCCAGACTTGAACTCACACTGTTGCCAGATGTTACTTGATAAACTAACAAAGTATTAAGTACCACTGATCAGTGGTGGAAAAAAGTACTTCATTAAAAGGTAAAAGTAATTCAAAATCTGACTTGAGTACACATAATGTACGCAGTTACCTTCCACCACTTTTTGCAGGAAAGAATGCAAGATGTGCCATTTTTTTACATTTGGAAATTCATAAATAGCAAAAATGCCTTTTCAAGGATTTAGTGCTTAATTTGTTTGTTTAACCAAGATGTTATGCATTTCATTGGAACGCACTACATACTCAAAACATGATGATATTTTATATGGAAGGCGTGTAATAGTACACAAAGTCCATGTTTGGCATGTTTTTGGGACAGCACAGAGACTTAAAGAAACACAGATGATAACATTTGTTGTTTATTGTGAAAAATGTCAACATTAAATTGTGGTTCAACATCACTCAACGTTGTCATGTGATAAATGAAAAGAAAGAAAGCAAAATGTCAATATGTCAGTAATCCTCCATCATTATTAGAAAAGCCTCTAGTCCAGTTTTACTTTCACAGGTTTTACACAGTGAAGTAGCTCTACGACTTCTGGGTGACTGCAGCTTGTGTTGGTTTGTACAGGACAAGCACAACTGACCGACTGCTGTTACCTGCCAGCTCTGAAGTAGACGTGATGTTGTGCGTGATGTTTTCAGATATGTCCCCAACTTCAGTTCGAAAACGTCATCACACAGTTTTATGACAATTTGGCCAGTGTTGCTGTAACTTACTGCCGACTTCGAGTGACTTCGGAAGGCTCCTCCAGCTTTGATTTCCCATTTGTGTTCGCCATAGCAACCACACTCGCTGTATGAACCGCAGATCCAGGGGCTAACCAAACTAGCATGGCTTAGCTAACAGACGGCAACTGACGCAAAGCCTTCCAGGTGAAACTTGAACTTTTAAATTGTATATTACGCACGTGCTAAACAAGTGAGCTGTATCAGGTTCATTCAACAGTAATTATTTGGTGCACAGAGCGTACCGAAGTGAAGGGTAAAAATGATTTGTACTGGAAACAGTTTCATGCTTTTAGGATGTTTGGTTTGGTGTTTTGGGATTCATAACTCAATATATGATTAAAGATTCTGGGAGTTTTAAGTGTTCAGGCATGTTCTGTAAATGTAGCGTCATAAAGAGAATATGTCTTCGTTAATTCTGACTGTTTATTGGTTCACTGATATACAACACGATGCATCCGTGATCTCTTTGATATGATCACTGAGTTTTTATTCAATACTTTCAAAGCTGACTGAACACGAGCCCCGTGGACAGACAGACAGACAGACAGACAGACAGGATGGTTCCTCTGTTTGTTTTGTTGTAGAGAATCATAAACGCTTTTAAAGGATCAGATGGCAGAAATCATTTCCAACAGGCTCTCAAAACGTTTGATGGGCTGCTGAGTCGTATTAAACCAGTATTGGGAGATTGTTACAAGATGATTGGGTCTGCAGCTTCTCTGCTGCTCACTGTCACACACACATGCGTCTTCACTTTCTTCTCATCGCTTTCTTTTCCTGCTGTATTCCCATATTTTCTAATTCTTTCCTTCTTTTCACTCCCCTTTCTTCTCTTCTGCTCCTTCTTTCCCCTCTTCTTCACCTCCTGCCATATGCTCATCTTTCTTTTCTCCCTTTTGCTTTCACTTTCTTTCAGTTTTGTTTCTTTTGTTAATCGTACAGATCACTTCTTTACCACAATTTTATAGATAAGTAATCAGTAACTTTCTACTCTCTTTAATCACACCTCATTTCCTGAAACCCACCTCCACCTCTGACACTATTAGTGTGACTGACACAAGCCGCGGCACGCATCCAGCTCCTCTTACAAATTACGTTAATTGGATTAATGAGGACGCAACAATTAAAGGTCAAAATCTGAAACTCAAATGTGATGTCCCAGACAACACTGGACACTAATTTTGACAAAAACCTGGAGAGTGATGCATTCTGGCACTTTGTTTCAGCATTGAAACAAAAAGTCTGACTACTGGTGGAGGTGGTGTTATTAAAGGTCAAACATAAAAACTTTGAGCTCCGCCTCCAGTTCAAGTTCAATACAAGTGGAGGGAAGAACATTTTAACTTGTTTTTGGCGAGTTAATCATTTTGTTTGTTAGGTCCTTTTTCTTGCCTATGTTGCCCTTGACAACTGCATGAAAACTATAAATCACAACAGAAGTTATGGTAAACCTCCTTGAAATAAGCTGAAAAACAAGTTAAAATTTTGGGTGTGATACCAGTCTGTCCACCTCCTGTATGCTCCTGTCCATCTCTTATGTAACAGCCTCATGCCACACTGAGGATTTACATGTTCCTGAGTTAACACTTTCTTTGTGTGCTTGGGCTTCTTCTCCGTGTGTCTCGTCCCCGGGGGACATGCTGCTGGTCTCTGAGGACAACAGGGGCCAGATGGCTTCTAGATCGGCTGTTTCAGGACATTTTCTCCCATTGATTTTTACAGCTCAGCCTGTCACTGGAGGAACAGAGGAAGGAAGGGAGGAAGGAGGAGGGAGTCAGGAAGGAGATGGAGTATGGATCAATACTACTACTACTACTTATAAGAGGCTCTTAACACATTCACATGCAACATCTCAGTGAGGTCCAATATCAAACAATAGTATAAAACAATCACTGGTAGGATGGAACAATGGTAGGACGACAACGACTACTACTACAGCACTACCATTATTACTACTACTACCTTTACCACTAGTAAAACTGACTCTTTTCCCTCTTTTTCCTACAACTACTACTGCTGTTATTATTAAAACTACTATAGTACTATTAGTATGACTTCTACTGTGACCACAACTACTACTACTACTACCATTACCACTACCACTACCCTGAACTCTGTCTTTGTCTCCTCTGTTGTTGCAAATAAGAGAAAGAGAAAATGGGAGAATTATTAAAAAGACACAAAGAGGATTAAGAGAAAAAAAAGTGAGAAAGGAGAGAGAAATAATTTCACAGTAAAATGGATCTCTAGTGTAATTCCATGTTTTCAGTTTCTGGCTAAAACCACAAACGCCACAAGAGGAGAAAATAAAAAAAGCTGTGCGTGTGTGTGTCTCTCTACCACACAACCTTTTAAGATCTGGGCATCGCTGCTCAGCTGCACACACACTCGGTGTTGTAATCTTATTAGTGTGTTGTGTTGTTTTGGCACCGAGAAGGATCAGAGGGAGAGCGGGAGGAGGAAGTGGAAGAGGGGAAGAAAAGGATTTTATTACTGCGTTTTCCATCATCTAATCAGGGCTGGAACGTCAGGATGGTAAAATGGAAATTAGGATGACATTTCTAGTTATTACTATTCGAGAGTACTGTATCGAATGTCATGGGTTTTTTCTGTATTCATCTAAAAACATTTAAATATGAACACATGATATAAAATATAATCTTCTTGGCGGCAGTGAAGTGAGATTGTACATACAAAGTCAACCCAGAAAAATAACACCACATACATGTAAAATGATCACAGGCAGAATGACATGACCATAAACTCTTCAAACCATCCTGTTTGCAGTTTTTAGAGTTTACCATTTATGTTTGCACATGTAATCATATCTTTTCTTCAGAAACTCAGAAAAACCCTCATCCTGGTTTTTAAGAAGTATGCTGCCTTGGTTACTGAGGAACAAACAGGGATACTGTGGCATGTAAACATCTTATCCAGGTTTCTGATCACTCCTGCAGTATCTGTGCAGGTGCGACCAGAATCAGTTTTTTAATCTTCAAGACGTATCGCTGCACATCCAAGAGCCTTCTTCAGTTCCACTGGCTGCTGCAGAGCCTCAAGCTTTGTGAATGTTTCATTTATTAATCTCACACTCTAGTTTAATTATTTCTATCTTGAGAAAACCAACAGTTGGAGGAAAGGGTGTGTAGATACAATATGTGAGAGGCTGACTGAAGAGACCTGAGGCATTCAGAGTGTTTTGTTTTGTAGTCAGGATGGAGGCAGGTCGAGGATTATTCAATGCAAGACATCTCCATGCTCTACTCTAACTTCATTAAGCTGTAAGGAAACAGACTGTGATTATTAGAAAACTATTATCATCAACACATACATTTCATGACAATCAAAAAGGAGCTCATATTGAAGGACTGAGGACAACTCACTGTATCACCAGGTAACTGCTGCAATTGTGCAAGAACAAATATTCCTTTACCAACACCAGGAAATCTTCCATAAAGAGCATTTTGCTAAAGCTAATTTAGGATGCGACAGAGGGAGAATGCTACATTCAGATGAGATGGTGGATCGAGAGACTTGGGGCAACATGGGCTGTAAACTCTGCAGAGAGAGCTGGAGGTACGAGCATGTACATCATTTAATTATAATTACCTTCAGCTCTGCAGTGAAACCTGAGTGATACAATTTCAACATCATATCACAGTAGTTTGCCTATTGCACAATTCGGTTGCCATTTTAAAACAAATTACTATCTCTCTGGCTGCGCGATGTTCACTGTTCAGATTCTAGTTGTAAAAATGACATGTTTTAAATAATATTAATGGGAATAACAGGCAGCATCTGAATGAGAAGGCAAACATTTAGCATTGTTCAATTTAGCACACTGTATGATTTTATCTGCAGACTGTCAACAACAACAACAGCGGGCCATGACTGGAACAGTAAGTTTTGATGCTCCTATTTGTGTCTCTCCCTGTCTATCCCTATCCCTAGCTCTGTGTGTCCCTGTAAACTCCCATGAAAAAAAATCTATAATTTTCAAAACAAATCTGTCATGTCTCGCTTTAACAATAGTTCAGACACTCAAATCTCTGAACAACACAGTGTTATTCCAATATGCATATAAATATACTCAATAATGAGAAAAATGCAGGTCATAGTTCAAGTCAGAGCAAGCCTAAAAAAGTTTTTAAGATATAACAACTGGAGCAACATAGCCGAGTGGGACCCTGAGGCGGGCCTGAGGCCTGAGCTCTCTGCAGTCTCCAGAGAACTACATCACAAACACCAAGACCTCCTCCATAACAAAACCCTGTCTGTCTCTCTGGTCCAGACAGGAGGAGGCGACACAGACACCATGTTCTGCTCTGAGAGTCACAGCTGGATCACTGAACTGGACATCAGGATGCAGCAGAACATGTCTGTCTGCCCGAGAGAACCAGAGGTGAAGCCACAAGCTGTGAACCGTGAGCATCAACATGGTGGACCAAAGGCCTGAAAATAACACAGGAAAACAACAGAAATAGTATCGTTATAACAGTAAATTCACAGTGCCTTCTCTTGATTTTGAGGGCAAAAGTTTGTTTTCACCTTCACATGGTTAAATTAGAGCCAGACTTCACTGTAGTTTTTACACTTTGTAATTTGACACTTTACAGTGTGATTTACAGACACCACTAACTGTAATAAAACAGAATAGAACAGAACAACTTTGGAAATCAGTGAAAAACTTTCTGAAAGTTCATTAAAACGTTAAAACACACACACTAACACAGCATAAAACAACAAATAAGATGACAAATTTCACACAAAATTAGCATCAAATATTACAGTTAATTTGGTCTTTTAAAAAACCTTCAAATCTGGGACTTACAATATATCAACCGTAAATTAAGCATACTGGTGTGTCAGTTCTTCTACCTTCATAGTCAGAGTTGAAGGTACAATGTGCTACACACAACAACTGCATCTCACACACATAATGTGTGTCAGTCAGTCAGTGAGGGACAGACGCTGCCATAGTTCACACCACCTCCACCACATGCAGAACATCCCAAACACTCACACACAGCTTAGAGACAAAGGTGCACACACTTAAACACACACAAACTAACACCTGCCTTCCTGCCACTAAATACAACACATTTCCCAACGTGCACTCGCTAAACATGTAGCCGTGATATTTCCTGCCTGCTCCCCTCCTCCTCTCATGTCTGTGATATTTTTAATAATGGAGAGGAAGAAGCAATATATCCTCGAGCTGAGGGAGTGATACAGGGTTAAGCATATTCTGCAGCTAATTGCGCTTTCTGGTTTTTAATAAAGAAAAACCACACGCCTGCAGGCTCGTGTGTGTGTGTGTATATGTTTTCAAACCAGCACCAGGCATGAGCAAATAGTCGAAATACCTTTTGGCTGTGTGTGTGTGTGTGTGTGTGTGTGTGTGTGTGTGTGTGTGTGTGTGTGCGCGCAGAAACCTGTGTGTCTGCATGTGTTGGATAAGTTCTTGTCTGTTTGTATGGGTGTAACAGTCACAGCAGGATTAATTTGAACTTAATCGATTAGTCCGAAAACCAAATTAATTTAATTTACAACTGAGATAAAACAAATCTCACATTAGGAAGCTGGAACATTTGGAACCCCCTGAACCATTTATTATCTCTTTAATAACTTATTGATTAATCGACTAATATTTTCAGCTCTACCATTAAGTGTTACTTCCAATATTAAAATTACAATAGAAGATTGATTAAAATTAATTCTAATAGTTTCATCCTTGTCCCTGCTGTCCAATCACTCTGCGACCTGGTTGGCTAACTTACGCCTGGTCAGAGCTACATTCAGATTACCACTGATTATCTTGGCTGATATTAGTTAATATACTTAATTATTTGCGGTAGACGAGCTCATAAATCACAGCAGCAAGACTACGCTCTGTCTGTGTGCAACTATGAGTGTACAAAAGAAAGAAAGAAAGAAAGAAAAAAAGAGAGGGAAGGGAGACGGAAAGGCAAACTGTTAAAACTGAAAGATTTAACATTAATTCTTGGTTTTTGAGCTTTAGATCAGGCTAGAGTCTAAATGAATCCTGGTAGGTCAGGACTTGGGGGTAAAGATCAAGCCTCTGCAGTACTCTAGTCTGGTGGTTTCCAAACATTTTGGCTTGTAATCCCTTAAAATGATGCAAAGTCTATTTTTGACCCATCACCACTCTCTGTCTATTGATGGCCATTATCGATCCTGTTAATCATCTCTTGTGACCCCTTTGTCTTGCAAACCCTTGTCACATTGCCTTGGCCTGATCCGCAGGTTGGATATAGTAGGATATTCTCTCTATTCTGTAATTAAAAGTCACAAATTGTGTTTTTCTGTTACTGAGCCAATAGGTGTCATCCACTGTACAATCAGGATGAATGTGGAAGAATCTTTTTTTTTTTATCAAAGACGGACAGCCAACAGCCAAGTTAAAATAGTATTTTTGGAAATTTGCACATAATGTATTCAGAAACTGCACCTATCAGGGTTTGTAAGCTTCACGAATCCCACAAAATGTCACAGATTTCAACATTGGATGTGTAAGCTTCACTCATCTTCAGACATTATTCATAGTTTACTCTTAGTGCTAGAGGGCACATGTCATTTAAGACTTCAATTGGAGAAATAAAACATGTGTGGGTCTTCATGCTAGTCTTTATGTGGGTTGTAGGAATGTAGCTGCAGTTTCACCTAAAGGGAGTCCGGCGAAACAAGGCAAGTGTGGGAAAGGAAAAGCCGAGTGGTGGGTGGATGTTGAACAGTTGAAGAGCCCGTGGAGACATTATGTTCTTTATGAAGCCGTAAAACAAAAGGCTGCTGCCTTTCCCTTCATCCAGTCATCACAATGACCTTTGTTTGATGACCGGCCCTCGTCACTGGCTCTTTAAAAAGTCCGGGTAATGGATCTTTATACATACAAGATGTATACCACCACGCATAACCACATCATCATCCTTACACCGCCACAACGCACTGGACAATCATCTGCCTCAGGCTCCAGGGTTTTATGATTGACAGAACCAAATAAATCTTCTCATTTGGATCTGCTGTGACAGGAATTAATTACCAGGCAATTGTGTCTAACATATTAATTTAGAGAAGATTATACAATGCATTAGCCCGGCACTTATTAAGCACGGTTATGTACGCCCGCGTTTGTGTATTGAAATCGCACAGGCGGAAAATTCAGTCCAATTTGCCATGCTTGGCTCCCGTTAACACACTGCTGCGGCTCTGAAACCCTCCCCTCCTTCCCCACATCCTCATCCTCCTCTCCTTCTACTCCCTTCTCTTTCACCATCTAGTTTCCTACATCTGAGGGATGTAAGTATGGTGTAACTCAGGAGTCCAAACTTGTGCCGTATGCAGAAATACAGTTTGGTCCACGAAGAACATTTTCCTCCTTGGTCTTTATATTTCCGACAGAAGGCAGACATCATCCAAACTATCCCTCTCTATTCTATCCGCTTATGGTTGTACAGGATTATTGTATGTAAATGAAATGAAATTATGTGGACACATTTCTGCTTATTTTCAAAATTACATTACGACCAGACTGTATACACACAACAAAGACAACCCAGGCTCAACATAAGCTCTGCCACATCAATCACTCAAAATTAGAGGATTGCCAACCTAAAGTTGAATTAGAAAGGGGACATTTTTACCACTACAAATATTGTAAAAAAAAACCCTGCATAGTTGTGTTAATTAATGGACTATCGTGTAATGATTAAGTTTTGGATTCCATCTGAGGCTGTTTAGTCTGATGTATTATTTCTATTGCTTACTGTTAAGATCCTCATAAGCATCTGCTAATGTGATTGACAGTCACATGCAGCAAAAAGAAAATGAAGTGAGAAAAGATAAAACAGATCAAAACAGTTTAAAACAAAACTGAATTTGTAAAAAACAAAGACCAAAGCTTGTTTTTGTTTTGCTGCATTATCAAAACATAAAGATCGATGCAGATAGATGACGCAAGCTGATGACGTGAAGCGGGACAGGCGGGCGGGACATGACGGTGGGAGGAATCCGATTTTAACAACCGAAGACACAGCGACGTAGCATGCTGTTGCTAGCTAATGAATGTTAGCTACGTGTCGCTGAAAGTTGAACATTGCTTTATGGGTGGGTGGATGTCATGATATTATTGGTTGAAACTGGTTGGTTCACGTCATATTTTCTTTTACAGGAAGAAAACATGATTGGATTTTGATACTAGAATAAAAAGAATTAGATTTTTTTTTTTTAGATCAATTGTTAAATAGATGCACAATATGACCGGGATGTGACCTTAACCCATAAGAACCCAGACCCATTTCCCCTCAAAGGAAAATTATGGGGAATACACCACAGACCAAGTGGACCACATTGAAGACATTTCTGATGTGTTTTTTTTATACTACCCCTTAATGTCAAAGATCTGTGATGGTACATATACGTTACATTGGGCGTTTATGGTAAATTTACTTGTTTTATTGTTTTATATTAATTTGTTCAAGAAATATGGTCAAAACAGGTTGACTGTATACAGGACACACTATTAAAGCATTAGAATCGTTAAATGGGTTTTAACTTACCTTTAGTATCAAAATACAGGCTTTTTGAAATGAGTTGCTTCCTTCACTTGTGTTTGCATGTCACACCACCATTTTGAAAAGGTCCCGACCTGCCACAGTCACATGACTGTGACATGACCACCACACCAGGATGTTTCGTATATGTCGCTTAAGGACTTAATGAGTTGAGATCAAGCATAAAGCTGTATACGGAAGATTCTGGGGCCTTTGAAGTGTGTGTTACACTGGTGTCACCATGGGTTCTTATGGGTTAAAGGATTAAAAAGGAATTTTTATTTTCATCTGGACTTTAAAACTGATATTGTTTAGTCTGACCAGGACTTTATTAGAACCAACGCAATGAACCAGCTGCAGGTTTACTGTCACTGCACAGTGTGTAGGTGCTTTTAGCATTCCTGGTACGACATTTGAGACTCAACAATACTCCCTCTGGCCTGAAGCAGTTTGAACCAAAGAATAAAGCCACGTTGTGTGATGTCTGAGAAGTGGTGCTGAGTTCGGATGCTCTTCTAAACTGTAGCGCTGCCGTTCTGCTGGTTTTCATGTTGACTTCAAAACGACTGACAAACAAATGAAGGTATAATTGGAGGCTCTGCTCACGCTGAGAGACGACTGCTGCATCACTGAATAGATTAGCTGTTTGCAGGCTGTTGCCATGGTGGTGTACTCTGCTGGGATGTGTGTGAGGGTGTGTTTAGTGTTTGTGAGTTGCCTATTATGGAACTGAATGCTCGTTGTTTCCCCGAGTATTCATCTGTGTGTATGTGTTCTGATTTTGGTGCATTTCTGTGTGTTATCTTTTTTCCATGAATGTGTGTGTGAGTTTTTCAGTCTGTCTGTCTGTCTGTCTGTGTGTGTGTGTGTGTGTCCCTGGTGTGCTGCTGGTAAAGTGTGGCGTGTTGCTCTAACAGGCTTGTCCTCCATTAGTGGCTCAGCGCTGGGCTTAAAACTGGGAGGGAGGAGAGAGGAGGGAAGATGGAAACACACACACACACACACACACACATTTTAAATTGTACTTGGAAAGAGCTTTAAAATGACATTGGGGCAATTGGACCCTATTGCAGTTGAGCTTTGCAGTTAGCTTTTCTGTGTGTTTGCAGGGGATGGACAACAAAGACTGATTAAATGTGTCATCCCTCATGCACCAGGGGCAACAAATGTCATTAACTACAGTATGATATGACTATCTCTCATGATGTGATGAGAGATAGTCAGCATATTTATGGACTTTTTGTTGTTTTTAAGATTTAGACGAAATGCCAACTTAGTACGTACCAGAGCAGACCTGCACATACTGAATTTAGTAGAAACAGCACAAAGAGGCAACCCACAAGTTACACGACTACTACTCTACAGTGTTGGACATATTGCATTGACATTAAGGAAACAGACTGCAAATAAGGCTCAAGTTACATGTCAACAACTGGAGAGTTGAATCATCTTGAAACAGTAAAATTGTTGTGTACTCACGTCAACTGACCTGCGGATTAATGACATTTTGGCAAGGTTATGCAGGTGTATGCAGTTTTTAAAGTGGTGCGCTTTTTATGTTCAAGTTCATGTTTAAAATGTTGAGACCAAACCATCAAATATAATCAAATCTCCTCAAAAAAGGTTGTTTCTCTTAGCCTCTGTTTTTTATGCTAAGCTGGGCTGAACACATCCCGGTCTCTCTCTCTGCACAGAACGAACAGATGAAACTGATCTTCTCATCTGACAAAAAAAACGAGCCTGCTTCCCAAATTTGCCGGCATGTTCCTTTAAATGCTTCCTTTAACTGTCAGACTCTTCCTGCTGTCTAATCATCCATAGCTGGTTGTAATCCAGTCAGTCCATAGCGGTCCATAATATAGGCAGCCAGAGTGTGGGGAAAGTAAAACACACACACACACACACAAATATATACAGTATACTGCAGTGCTTCAGGACAGTTACTGTACTCCATAAATCCTACATTTACTGACAGCAGGGAAGCTGTCAGACACACAAGGACAGTTCATCACACCATTAGAAACACACTGACATCCACTGCTGACTCTGTGTGTGTGTGTGTGTGTGTGTGTGTGTGTGTGTGTGTGTGTGTGTGTGTCTATGAATGTAAGTACATGTATGAGACTGGGATGTGACTTTAGTCTGAGTTTGATGGTGTAATTAATCTCTAAATATTTCAAGGGGAGAGAAGTGAGACGAAGGAAGGAGGAGCAGCAGCAAAGACATTTCATTCTTACTTTTTTCAAACCAAAACCAGATTTTGGTTTGAAAGATGTATAAATAGACTTAAAAGAAGAAGAAGAAAGAAATACTACAAACACTCGCCATCTCTTGGCTTAAAGGTGACAACAAAAAGCAGATATGTTTGCTTATGGTGGCTGCGAATGACAAAATAGCAAACAGTGCTAGCTACAAATGGAAGTTGTTGCCATTGAAGTACATTGCAGCAGCTGTGAAACCAAGCTGTCTATAAATGATGTCCTTTACGAAGGAGCAAGATACACTTCAGAGCAACCTTTCAACCTATAGTGGGAGTGTTTTATATGTATTTATTTTATTCATTTAAATAGGTTTTCACTTTTGTTCTTTAACAACAAATGTACACACACACACACACACACACACCTGAAATATGAACGTATTAAGTTCTGATTGCTAAAAGAAACCCCTGCTTACACATCCAGAGAGCATGTAGGAACATAATCATTCATTTGTCGTGTCTCTGTGTGCTTGATGGATCTAAGTCCAGTATTGGCTCTCCTTTAACAGTGGCTCTGGTTTGCTCCCCACCCACCTCCGCTAGTGTCCAGTAGCTTTATCAGATTGCTGATTTGCTTAAAATAGCTGCCTACAGTTTTATTTGGGGCACTTAGTTTGAGATGAAAGGACTCAGAGTCATTTGATTCAGTGTCAATTTAAAAAGAGTAGATCAGCTTGAAAAAGATCAGCTTGCAACATGGGAGGATTCATCAGTGCTACACATCGCACGGAATATAAAAGAGCAGTGAGGCTCTACAAACAGGCAGACCAACTGTCTGCTGTTTGATCGTATGCTAAACATGCTAACAACACTATACAAATACAAGGCTGCTGTTAGGAGAACGACTGGCAGTTCAGTTCCTGGTGTGTCCAGCTTCATTATTCCCAAACATAAAGTGTGTGTTTGGAGTTCTCGTTCAAGTTTTTGTCAGAGGTGGTTGGTCTAAAGCAAAGCTTTTCAAAGTCACTCTGGTGCCAGGTCTCTCACTCTCATGGTTGTTCAAAGTCAAAATCACTCCTGGACGCTGCTACTCAGAAACCTTACCACACCTGGGCCTCTGGGTTAATTGATGAGCGCGCCCCCCCCCCCCCCCCCCCCCCACACACACACACACACACACACACACTACCAGCCAGCCAAGAGGAAAGAAGGAACTACTAACATGAAGAAGATACTTCTCAACTTACCACTGCTAACACATTTGTGATGTTACTGTCTTACCTTGTATTTCACGTGCTCTCTGGTCCCAAGGCAAAAGGGTCTTCACAGGGTCTCATGTGTATTTATAATTCCTGGTTGCATCATGTTCGAGGAAGGAGACATACTTTATGTCTGTTTTTGATAAGATATGTTTTCTTGAAGTTGGTGATTGTATAGACAGAATTGGATAAATTGTAAATATGTGTTTGGCCATTTTGTCTGTGCATATGTACATATAGTGTGAACTCCCATACTAATGGTTTAGCCCACTCTGATTAGTCACTGGGAGGGTATATAACGAGTGGTTGTGTGAGGTTTTTGGTTGTTGCAGCTGCTCTGTTATGATGCAATATATACACTAAAGCCCGCACCAGAGCCTCCTCCTCGTCCTTATGTACAAGACAACATGATCAATCACTTCAAAGATTATGCTTTTTTTTTATTCAAATGATTAGCATAATTCACCATAAGTGATATCAGGGATATATCAAAATTATATGAGAATGCATCTCTGAAAACAACAGATTTTCATATATATTGGTAGCTGTTTGTCTTATAGAAATGGAAGAAGGAAAGAAAAGAGAAGATAAAAGGACAGAAAACACAAAAAGATAAGAAGGGAGAGAGTGCTTCTTACGTGTCTTATGGTTTGTTGTTTTAGTTTTTTTGTACCAGGGGACAGATAAGTGTAGAAGACAGACAGATGGAGAAGGAGATGAGACGACATGACATCCACTTATACAGAGAGATAAAGGGAGGAGAGAAAGAATTTGACCCTTTTCTCCTCTAACCCTGCCACACACACACACACACACACACACACACACACACTTACCAAAGGTTAATGTGATGCTAATGTGGCCTATATTGAGATGGTGATCATTATTTTCAGACCTTTGCTGCGCACCTCACCTGTGTATAAAAACTGTTTGCAGAGGCTGAACAAGCGTTCACAACGCAGAAATACTTGCAAGTAAAGGACGTCTATTCAAACTTTCAAACTCTAAAGTTTGAGCATCAAAATGTAATTTAAAGTATCCATGTAAATGTACTCATTGTGAGGAATGGTACGGTGGCCATTCAGACATGATTCCAATTCAAAAAAAAAAAGCAAACTGTTCAACTCAACACTCCCCCCTAGAGGCCGGAGTACTTCCATTGTGTCGACTGGTTATGCAGCGCTTTTCTGTTGCATCTGTTTTCGGGGTTTGTGTGTTTTTAACTTTGCATCATTTCTGTATTTTTCTTTTAATGTATTTGTTTTGGCTTTCTGCAGCAAGTTTTTCATTTGCAGCACATTTCCATTGTGGGTTTTGAATTTGCATCGTTTCTGAAGCTGCAGCACGTTTCTCCTGATGGAAATGCTTTGGGCTGCGTTTAGAATGGTGTTAATTTAATGCATTAACCTCTACCCAGTATTTTAATGCCGTAGTTGGTCAAGTCAAAAAGGGATTTCAATATTTTATATTTTTCTTATTCTCAACAAATCCCATGAAAAGACTAAAACCAGCAATGCGTATTGTTTGTGTAGCCACAGCCTGATATAGCTTATTTCCCAGTGGCATAGACTCTGATTGTTGTCAAAAGAAAAAAAAAAAAAAGTTATTAAAAACAAATGAAAGAGTCACACTGCTGCAATGGGTGACATATGGATGACAGGCCTGAGCATGCTCAATGACGTCTTGTTGACACAGAGCGTCTGTCCAGAGACTGAATATTAAGCTGCAGAGCTGACTCAGAATAAACTGCACTGGTCGTATAGATCACAGTACAGGAACCTCATGCAACGGTATGACTCGATTATGTGTTTTAATAAGTCAGAATTTTAAATGTTCATATGGTGTATGAATGATGAACTACTTCCACACTGATAGTAAATGTTGCCAGTGAACTTAATTTCTATTTCTATTAGTTTCATATGAACATTTTTTATTGGCAACAGAGCTGAAAAGCCTGTTTTTACAAGACACGACTGGCTTTGCAGTACCAGTAACTTCAAGGTCACTGCTTCTTTTATAGGCATCCTAATTACATAAAATGTATTTATATGGATTAAATTCTACTGTAGTAGGTAAATGTGTTTTTCTTCATCAAAAATAACAAGCACTTTGCAACAGGTTGACGTTTGCCCTCTGCTCTGCCTTGCAGTGATCTCAGTGGGTGACGTCTTCAGAAAGACCTTTTCACCTGAAGTAAAGCTTCTCAATCCACACGGCACTGTCCATAATATCAGACTAATTAAACTGAGCACATCAGCGCAATCAAGTGAAGACAACAAATCATGAGAATTACAATGCTATATAAAGTCAATTAGTGCTTGTACAAATTATGAAATGTGACGTGCAAACTAATGAACAATATGTATTATTTCATTTGAATTAAATTAAAATGTGGGAGGAAGGTCAAAAGTGAAATTATTTTTGTCCTTGTGTTGAGAGAGATGAGAGCAACGCAAAGAATATGACATTTTTCATCGGGATGGTCACACATACCAAGCCAGAGTTCCCATCTCTTTCCCATCACTTTATAAATATTTTTCTCACCGACCTTAATACTTCATTGCTTGTGTGAAAGGGAGCCTTTTTACTGTGTCATATCCTGGGAGGTATTGATTTATCCTAGCTCTAATTGCTATGCAACTGCCAACTGCTTCAGTGTTTGAGTTTCACACTGGAGGATAAAAAGATGGTGGCTCTTGATTTTGGGTTTCTGCCTCTAGGCTGTGAATCTGTTGACATTTTCCTCTCGGTTAATCAGCCTTTAAACACTGTTATAACTTTTCTTTTTCATGTTCATTCCATGTCTCTCTGGCTGTGTGAGATCTGTCAATGAGTGGTGCACACATAAAGGCAGTGCTGCCTGAAAACAACATGGCCTATGGGATATATGAGCAGTGTACATGTACAAGTGTTTATTCTCTGACTCTCATCTGAATTTGAAAACATTTCAGTCTGACTATTTTCACTGAATAAAGAAACACTTGCTGATCAGTTGGACAGTTGGTGGTGGTGAAGTGCAAAGAAGTGCAGCAGCCCACCAACAAAGGCAGAGAAGAAGAAGAAGAAGAAGAAGAAGAAGAAGAAGAAGAAGAAGAAGAAGAAGACTGGTAGCTAGCAAATAGTTGCACAATTCAAAATATTCCAAAATCAGCTCTACAAATGTTTTATGAGGAAGGAAATGCATTTAACGCATTAGTTAGACCTCAAGAATACACGTAATATGTTTAACTGAGAAACAAGTCTGTCTGCCTTTAAGGGCCCTGTGGAGTCAAAAAAAGGTCCTCTGGTTGAGGTTGAAAACGTGATTGGATCGTGCTGTTGCTGTCATGTTTCAAATACTGTGGAGCGACCAACTCCAAAATCTATGACAGACCAAATCAGACGAAGTCTTAAAATATTTAAAAATGCACTTTTTTTCCTGAGATAACGTTTACAGTGTGTTTGACACACTGTGTTGAATCTTTGTGTCTCTGTTTGTTTTTTTGTTGTTTTAATTAAGTGCCACTTAATTAAAGCTTACCAATATACTTACAATTCGTAGTCAGCGCCCTCTTCTGGCAGATCTTTACGCAAATCCAGATTGTTTCTAATTAACTCGTCTAAGCTCAGCTGCTCATTGCATCCTCATTTGCTTAATGTTATAATCTCTCTTTTGTGTTTTGAGGGAATCTAATTGAATTGCTTTGATGTGTTTATGCATTTTTCAGATGGTAGAGAGGAAAGAGACCTGCAGTTATTACTGAAGTGTTTTATTGTGGGAGAGGACACTAATTGCTAACTAAGAGCCAGTTAGTGTTGGACGCTAATTGTGAAGAACAGTGGCGCTAACTGGGGAATAGAAAACTAGGTTAAATCACGGCATAAATTGGCTGAAGATAAATACGAGTGAGAAACTGCACACAGGCTGGTTGAGTCCAATTCGGAAACCTGAAACCTTTTGAAACCTGGCATTTGAAACTGACAAAAAAAGATTTTGATCGAAGACTCCTTGGACACTAAAGAGTGGACACACGTGCGGCAGATCACTGTGAGTCGGCCTCAATAAAACAGAGAACCTCAACGGAGCAGCAGAAGAAGAGGGGGATACAAGCACATACAGGATGAGGAGGAGTGACACAGAAAAGTGTGACAGGAGGTAAATGTGTGTCGTACCTGTTTGTCAGCTGTGAGGAGAGATGGATTGTGAAACTGTAGAGAGTCTAATGAAAAAAGGTTTACAGACAAGAGGACACGGCAGTGAGACGGCTGGATTTAATACAAGCCCCCTTTTAGCCACTTAACAATGTCATGAGTTTGCAACAAGGTTTTACAGTATAGCTGCAACATTAAAACATTTCTCTCAAGGAATTACACAAAGACAGTATCTCTGCTCAACTGGTAGAAAATCTAACATTTCACGAACCTCGAAGAACC
Organism: Enoplosus armatus; assembly: GCF_043641665.1. Classification (NCBI taxonomy): domain Eukaryota; kingdom Metazoa; phylum Chordata; class Actinopteri; order Centrarchiformes; family Enoplosidae; genus Enoplosus; species Enoplosus armatus. Next base: position 6,721,982 of record NC_092190.1, on the reverse strand, counting down.
ATATTAGCAGTACTTTGTGCTCAGTTAGGACTATGTAAGACCAATACTACCTTCAGATCAGAGAATCAGACGATGTAAGTCATCTGTATTTGTTTGCATTTTCAGGCACGTCCATGTTATTAAGTACCAAGTCATATATATATATCAGAGTCATAATTACGACTTGGATGTTTACATAAGTCAGAAATTGTCATTTGCCCCATTGATTGTTTGTCAAATGTCAAGAAGGTGGATCTAATCTAATACGAGCTGCTGAGTGGTGGTCTCTTTTGTTGAGACTGTGATGGACAATGAATGATAACCCTCATCCCTTTTGGTTTAGTTACCGTGTGTTAACCTAAATGAACTGAAACCAACGGCGAGCTCAATGGGCGATGCAGAAGGATGCCGGGCCGCCACAACAACCCACTCGAAATGATGCTGCAGTAATATGGTTCAGGCCTGCATCCTTTTTCTGACATTGACAACCAAAGCATTCATTCAGCACATGGTGGAGCTTGTTAGTAGCTGGTATAGCCTTCTACACATGATCAGAGTCGCTTCGTACCGGCGTAAGCTATTGTTTTCCCATGCAGAGAGTTGAGACACTGAACATTGTAGCAGTGCAATTATCTTCGCCTTTGACTTTGTATGTAGTTGACCCTTCAATGTCCAATCAATGAGATTCACCCTGAATTTGACCTGTGATAAACAAAAAGCTCATTCTCTGTGTTACTGTACAAAACCACCCGAAAATCTCACCATGATCTTTGAAGGAAGACTACAACATGGCTGAATGTCAGCAGTCAGACAGGGCCAGCAGCTTCGTCATTAGGCAAATAGTAAACAATGGTGCAGAGTGGTGACTTAAACCTACTCTACCTATACCTCTGCTCTGTGCTCCGTGACCCACCCTGTGGTGAGCACTGCTCACATCGCTGAGGGCCCAAGGCATGAACTGACGATGAATCCTCTATAGTTTAATTTGGGAGGAGGTGCAGATCCAGCCCGCTGACCTTCACCTCTCTTAAGGACAAGCTGCATCCTTCGCAGGAGGTGGAGCCTGAAACAGGACTCAGCTGCAGACACTCTGTATGAGAACCATCCTCATTATGATCTGTCTCTCTCTCTGCCTGCAGCTTTGTGTCACTCTTCAGGTTTTCTTTAGCGAGGAAAAAAGGGGCTTCCCATTGTTTCTGTCCCTGGGGCTTCTAGATGCTAATTCAGTGTTGACATGCTGCAGAATGCAGCCTCTCTAGTCACTTCTGCAACAACTCGAAAGCTTAGCAACTCTGGGCTGTTTGTCTCATTCACCTTTGTTTTCCATGAATACATTCATGGAGCCCCTCCTTTTGAAAAAAACACTTCTCTTTTTGGTACCACCACCCGCAAACCTTCACCCCACCTGACTTCTCTGAAATGAGAATTCAGGACTGTTGGCACCTTGGCCTCCGTGAGCTGGCAGAGCAGAGGTGTTTTGAGTGTTCACCAGGTTGGGGAAGCATCATTAGCATTGACATTAGCAGCTGCCACCTCACAGCCTCTGAACTATAAAGACTGCTGGGGTTCAAAGACTCTGCCTCCATAAACAGATCCTTGGGAAGGGGGGCGGTGGGAGACTTGGAGAGAATATTTGAGAGAGATTAGGTGAAGGAGAAAAAGGGCAAAGCTGCAAAACAAAAATGAAATCCCAGTGGTAGCACGGGGGAGTGACAGCGTAGCTTTTGTATCTTTCCTTTTCTCTGTGTTATATGTAACATCTTTACCAGTTTGACTAATCGTTGTTCTCACATTTAAGGAATTTTACTTTACACTTGAGGCACTAAAAACAACCTATTTCATCAACATGAAAGAGGAAAGTCATCCAACAAACCCCATGCATTGTTAAAGACATGTTAAATCATGTTTCTGAACCTATCTCTGTACTGGATGCACAGAGAGTAAACTGATATCGATCTTCTAATCTGTCTCTGTCTTTGGACGCCAGCAAACAAGCGTACTTTTGAAAAATGTGTTCCTTTGAAGCGGGAAGAAAATGCAGCCCGTATGCACAGTGGTGAAAGCGTGTATGTGCCTGCATGAAGCCACAGCAGCTGTGAGAAGAAAGTGGGATTAACAAAGCTGATTTAAAAGGATTAGAGGGTCCACCAGAAAACAGAGGACCACCAGGACACCTTCTGATCCACATGGGCATGCAGACACACACACACACACACACACACACATACATACAAATGTCAAGTATCCCATAATCCCTTTCAAGTGCATTGTCGCAAATTGTTTGCCCCCATATTCATTGCGATTCAATCCATAAAAGCCAGAGCAGTTGACAGATATGAAAGCAGAGGAAGAAGAGGACAGCAGACATGGGGAGAGTGTGAGAGACTACTGTGGAGAACAAAAAACAAAAATCAATGTGACCTGAAATGATGATGAAGATGATCACAGGCAGAACAAGTGCTGCTAATATGGCTCATGAACGTAAAGATGCTTTTTACAATCGCACAGTGAAAATGTCTCAAATGACATGAAACACTCTTATGATCGGAAAACCCAAAGACAGCTCATGGCCCATTTCCACCTCGGGAATCTTTTCAGAAAACCTGAATTTTTACCTGAAATGTACCTGCATTTAGACTGTTGGACGTTCCTGTCCATGTACCTTTGTGTACTTTTTGTATCGCACCGTTTCTGTTGTTTACGCTACGCCCCTTAGTCCCACTGGAAGGAAATCTTGATTCTACAGGATACAATTATATTTTAGACAATGGTATGCTTCCCACTTGTCAACAGTTTGTGTTTGTGCCTTTCCTGTTCCAACATGACAATGCCCCCGTGCACAAAGTCAGGTCCATAAAGAAAAGATTTTCCCAGTTTGTTGTGGTAGAACTCAACTGGCCTGCACAGAGCCCTGAACTCAACCTCATCCAACACCTTTGGGACACCGACTGTGAGCCAGGCCTTATCACCTAACATCAGTGTTGGACCTCACTAATGCTCTTGTGGCCGAATGGGAGTAAATCCGTCCAGCCAGGTTTCAAAATCCAGAAACCAGAACATTGGAGGATGTTATTGCAGCTGATCGATGCCCCTGGTGCTTGTATGACATGTTCTACAGTAGTAAGTACACATGGGTAATGTTTTAGTAGGGCAGCTCCAGTTTTTGGTCCTCTACAGTGTTGATCTTTGCTGACTGTTGTGCAGCAACAAACTATTTTTATGTTGTGGAGTATTTTCTTTGTGCTAAGATAAAAACATTGTGGACCCATCGCTCTACTGAAAGCACAGATTAAACTGTCCTTTTCATCTGACTCTGGGTAACCAAATTTTCCGAAACACCGGAATGTTTTATTGAAAGCTCAGAAAACATTTTTATTTTAGGTGATTTTATGACAAATATTGATCAGCCACGAGGAACAAAACATTTGTCATCTCTGTGCTGTAACTCTGCCAGTTATTCAATAGTAGCTGCTTCAGGACCCTCACAGTGACTGCAGCCACTTAGAAAGGAAAGACACACACAGCAGCTTTAAACCTAATTGTGCTGAGTGGCACTTAAGGTGTTCCCGGTGCACAAGCACATTTGTGGATGTAGAAATTCAATTATTGAACAAAAACAGTTTGAACATGTTTTGGCTGAAAAACTGAAAGATTATATATAAATATATGTATAAATATATATGTTATATGTTTTCATTCAATATATTGGAGAATATTTTTCTCTTCTAGCTTTGTACTCGTAGATTCTGGTTGTCCTTGTTGTACTGTGACACATTCAACCACTCATGTTGTTCAGCTTCCAGTTTTGTGGAGTGGTTGTCCTTAACATCTGGTGCAGACTCCAGGTGACCCTGGCGCTCAAGCAAATCTCTGTATAAGGTGGAAGTCAACGCTGACTTGCAGCACAAGAAGGGACCTGTTCACTTCATCAATATTTAACAAAAATCGTGATCTATCCCTAACTTCGCCTTTTATTGACCACCAATCTACCCTAACCACCGTAAAAAACAAATTGCCAGTGAACATAATCCAGGCAACAGTTACCTTTCCTCCATAATATATTTGGCAGAAGCATTTAGTAGTGTATAAACATCATTTTCACAATTAAACTCTGAAGCAAAAACAGTCTTGAATGTGTTGTGGATGAATTCAAATTCTCTGTTTCAGTGATGACCAGAATGCATCCAAAGTTTAAACACAAACAGAGGGACAAAGTCTAAAGCACATGTTTGTAAATTGTTAATGTGAGGTGGTAAATATTAACTGTTGTCAGAAAGAGAGGCTTGAGTTTTGAAAACCCACTGAGTCAAACTCAAAAATGATTTTCACTGCAGGATTTGATTTAATTTAACTTTCATTTTGTTTTCTAAGCAGACTGTTGGTTGATGTTGTCTACATTGATTCACAGGAAATCTACCATGTGAAAGACAGACAACCTGAGTGAGGCCTGGTACCTGCAGCTTAAAGGCATACCTTAAATCATTCAGAACAATCACTACTCAGATGTTCACACACACACACTGACTCTCTTCATTGGTTAACTGCTGCTTGACAACCGGAGGAGGGGGCACCCGGGGGAAAATCTTCTCATCGCCATGGCTACAGGGACCGGGGATGACGGCGACAACATTAATTATTTTAGCATTGGGAGCGACTGAGGCTGACGCCCGGTGGGACGGCAATGGAGGGTCAATAGTAATTAACCACCGCCTGCTCTCACGTGTCACTTCCTGTGCCCGGGGTGTGTAAGCAGGAGGTCGTGATGTTCTCCTGTAATTACTGCATGTTCACTTTCCCGTCTTTTGCTCTCATTAGTTTGATTGCTCGACTAAAATGATCAGCAGTGAAATTGATTTAACAGGTTCAGATGGTTAGATTGGCTTTTTTTCTTTTTTTTCTATATTTCTTTACCTTTTTTTGTGTGTTTTATTGAGGCAGTGTTAGAATTTCACTCCTTTTGCCCCTGCACAGCTTGGCCTTGAGTGGGATTTCACATCATTCATGGATAATTTTATGGTGCTATTGTTGTGCCAAACCAAAATGAGTGAGCTGGCTGCAACATCATGCTTCAATGGTCATTATTGCTTTTCTGTGTGTGTGTGTGTGTGTGTGTGTGTGTGTTTGGCACTGGCAAACAAACAAACAAATGGAATTGAATTTACATTCAAAGGTCCAATAGCCAAAACCATGTAAAAGCATACTTTGTACTGTTTTTGTATTTCAGTTCACACTATGTGGAACGAAACAGATTTCATGCTTTTACAGCCCTTAATAATATAATATCCATTATACCCATTTTCGAACCGTAAGAGAAAGCTCATGCAGCTTTAGGAGTGGGCCAACAGAGGAATGCAAACTGAAAATGTGCTTTAAAGGAACAGTTCAACATTTTTGGAAATATTTGTATTTACCTTCTTTCCGAGCGATGAAATGAGAAGATCAATAGCACTCTCATGTCTGCTTGTTCAATATGAAGCTAGAGCCAGGAGACAGTTAGCTTAGCTTAGCATAAAGACTGCAAGCTAGCCTGGCCAGTTTTCAAACTTCACCAGCGGGAGGAAATGTTGGGTTTGGGTGCAGCTATTGAGCTCTCTGAAATAATCTGACACAATCAGGGAGGGTATCTTTAAGATTTGATGATGGTTATGAGTCATTCCATATGTGTGTGTGTGTGTGTGTGTGCACACATAAGTGCATATACCCATCCATTTAAACGAAGACACAGTATATTTTTAGATCTGATGTGATATGGTGTGATGACACTGACATTTAAATCTTCTTGAGCTCAGGAGAAGATTTTTCCTGTAAAGCGATGAGATCACTCCTCCAACAGAGAACTCATGCTCCACTCCAACATGTTTTATTCAGAGATGACATCATGTTACTGGAAGACTTTGCTTCCCTCTTCAGTGAAGGTCATGCGAAGCAGAAACCAGGCTGAGAGCAGAGAGAGTGTGTGGTTGTGAAAAACAGCTACATTTTAGTCACAAATTCTCTAAACTGCAGCTTTCTAGTTTGTGCTTCTGGTGATTTTCTCCAAACTTCTGTGAACCAGAAACCTTATCGCACATACTGTATCCACCCACACAGGGACACACACACACACACACACACACACACACACACACCAGTTATCAGCTTTCCACATGGATAGACACAACGTGAACACACATGCCCAGTTGCCCCTCTGAAATTCTCCGCTGTGCAGTTTGAAAGTTCTCAAACTGCTTTCCGCCTCCTCACCTCCTGTCTGTGCTCCTTCTCCATCTTTCCTTCCGTCTTTCAATCCACCCATTCCTCATCTGTCGTCCTCTCTCTCCATAGTGTCTTTTCCCGCTTTGTGAGGTGCTGGCATGAGAGTTTGTCTTGGGAATAAAAAACTTGTGGAAAGCTCTGTTGTGGCCTTTTACTGTGTCTGCGTTTAGTAACTGAGGAAGGAAGAGAGATGGAAGTTGTGAGGAAGGAAGAGAAGGAGGAGGAGGGGAGAAGATTGAAAGTAAAAGACTCTGGAGTTTGAGGGTGGTAAACTGAAATGCAACATAATGAACACACTCAAGACTAACAGGCGGGCTACATTGAACACATATCGTAATGTACGCGGAGCGGATGCTGCAGCACGGCGCTTCCACTGTAATCAATGAAACTGGCTACACCAGGCGTGAGAGCCGCGCATATTATACAAAAAGCCAAAAAGGTGACATAAAGTCAAACATTTATTTTTATATGATTTCTAATTTGATTTACAAAAACTCCAGCAGTATGTGTATGATGTCTTGTGATATACATACTACATTTGAGTTATGACCCGAAGAACCAACATTTTGCGTATAACTGTATACTGTATCAGATCAGTGAACTATTTGGTTCAATATATCCTTGTTTGGATCCAGCAGCTTCCAGACAAAACACTCTTGTTCACAGCTCCTCAACTGTAAAACTGAGGAAAAAAAATACAACTAATGAACGATATTGGCAGCTTAACTGGTTGTTGTGTGGTGGAGACGGTAAAAGGTGGCGTAACAGACCGAAAACTGCTGATATATTCAGAGCCAAAATGTTATTAAAAATCAGTATTCACATTATTATATTATCAGTTCACTATTGAAGGCAGGTAATTGTCTGCTTAAAACTCTTCTGCATTAGCTGTAATATTCACTGTAAATCAAGGATAATGTTTTGACACCTTCAAATTAAAGTAATTCATTAGTTATTGACACTTTCCTCTACAGTTTAACAGTACTGGACATCATTCATGTCCTCTGAACCGTCCACTAACACACTGAGGTGTTTAGATCAGGACACCAAACAGACTCCACGTGGACTTTCCTTATCTCTCCCCTCAGCTGCTCCACTATCTGCGCTGCACCATCTGACGTTCATTTGAATAAATGCCACAGGTAGTTAGCTGGTATTTTTATATCTCTGCCTGAATATCTGCCACAGGTCTTTTGGATTTTGTCTTCACGTCTGAACACTCTTGAGAGAGACGCTATCGGGACATAAAACGGCCATCTGCTGCTCTTCCTCAGATGCATATGAACATGTTCATCACACAGTACATCACATGTACAGCAGTAGCAGCATTGATTTATCTGCATTTGACTTCCAGATATGATTACACCTGGATGTCTGACAATTTCATTGACAGTGTCTCATGTTCTTTCCTGCTAAGGTGATATGTTTAAATGCAAGTTATTCACCATTAACCTGCTACACTTTCACCATCATGTATCTAATTCAATTGCCTGAGTTCACCACTTGGAATTTTCCACTTTGCTGGCTGTTTTAAGCGATAAGCTTGACATTCTCTGACTTTATAAGTTGGCGAGGATCACCTTAAGTTAAGGGCCTTAACGCACCTACAGTTTTGGTCTCTGACATTTGGCTGTCTGAGTTTGGGAGCAAAAGCAAGATGCCCCGTCTATCCTTCAAGTCATCTTTGTCTTCCTCAATGGCGAGCCTGAACTGCAACATGGCTACTGTTGTCTCGCTACTTTGAAGCTGTTGTATGTTAAGAATTAACAACATATTTGGTCGCATGTCAACTGTGAATGTAATTATATTTGAGCTATAAGCTGGCAGACCGAACATTCATCAGCCCAGCGGTGACATCTGCAGTGTTTGGTAGCCAAGGATTCATCTATTAGGTATGTGTGTGTGTGTGTGTGTGTGTGTGTGTGTGTGTGTGTGCCTGCTGTGATGAACCACAGGCTACAAAATCTGTCTTGTTGGAAGGATGGCTGGAGGTGAAAGAAGAATCTGAAACAGAAGACAGAAAGCTATTTAATTCCATATGAGCCAAGGCAGGAGTGGTATTATTTTTTCATTTTTTTCATCGTTGTTGTCCCTCAGGACTTCACCATTGAAATCTGTTTGTGCGTGTGTGTGTGTGTGTGTCTGTGTGCAGCCACCTGCTGAGAAGTGCATAGAAACTAGACTGGGATTTTGGCGTCAATACTTCAGGGTCTGTCTGATAAGCTTGGCCTAAGGGGAGAAACCAAACCAAAATAACAACCCAGAGATGGAGAGAGCTTTACTGTCAAGGAAGAAAAAGCATGTCGAGGGACAAAGATGACAAGACAACACAACAGTGCAAGTTTATTTAGGTCCAAGAAGTGCTCAGATCATTTTGGGTTTTTTTATGTCACGCAGAAAGAAAATCAAAATCGTCAACTAAAAATAAAAATTGGAAAATAAAATTTTACAGGCTCACTGTTTTCTCACGGCCCCGCATATCTAAAAGCCCAGACTGGCACTCACTAAGGGGGAGAACCACTGAAGGAGACGTGGGGGACGTGTTGTGTTTTGATTGCATCATCACGTCTCCATCATGGCTCAACCCTCCAATGAAAATGTTCCAGAAGTGGAGCATCTTCAAACGGTCTGTTCTTCATTAACCACATTTCCATGATGATTTTGCGAGAGAGAGAGAGAGAGAGAGAGAGAGAGAGAGAGAGAGAGAGAGAGAGAGACGCTCCATTCACATGCAAAGTGAAGGCTGGCACACCGGATTGCCTCTGGCTGCTGCAACACATCTGGACAAAAGTCCTCCAGATTAATTTAAAAAAATAAGTTGATAGTAGATAAATAAATAATAGTTTGTGATCGCCCTCCAGAACAAGACATATAACCATTTGTCAGTGCCTTTTCAAACCGTTGAAAATCACTGTAGGAAAAATGTATGATCTGGCAAAGATATGGTTATAGTTTGGTTAAGATAATGCAAATAGAACGACTTGATTAGGTTTAGAAATCTATCATGCTTTGGATTAGCATTAGGGTTAGAAGAAGCCAATTTTGATTGTTAGAAGGCAACAGGAAACGAACAACGGTCTCCCGTCTCCAAGTCCGACGTTTAGTTGACGCATCCATCAGACATCCTCCCTCTGCGGATTTTGTTGCTCTATAATAACGTCACCAGACTTCCTCCTTTGCTCCCAACAGACAAGAGACATAATTCCTACGGTAGCTAGAGGGCTTTGTCACTTTGTTGTTTTTGGACATTTGCTGAAATGACTGATGCTGTTGTTTTTCTCAGGATAGTCTCCAGCTGCTGCCAACTTTGGTGGACGTTGGGGCTAAGATTGATCATGCCCCATGATAAACAACAGAGGATTGTCAAAGTAGGCTGGTTTAAAGAGACCTGTCAAACAGCTAACTGTCTTCCCTGCAGCACACAAACCCTGCACCCTGCTGGCTTGACTACAAATATAAAGCAGTCACTTTAGTTAATGACAGCTCTCTTCTAATGCAACTCTTTGTTGTGGTTACTGGGGGTCAGTCGAGCAGCAAAACAGAACTAAGCTCTGTAGACTGGAGACACACGCTGTCTACACACCATCTATAATTTTGCATGAAATAAAATAGGCTGCTTTTAGTTGTAGTGCATATGAGACACACTCGAATGACACTGAACCAGCTGGTGTGATGCTTGAAAAATGAACACATTGTCCAAAAAAAGGAAGTAAAAAGAAGTGAACAAACTAAAAAGCTTCAGTCTGTAAAGTGATTCGTATTTCCACCTCGACTTCAATCTACTCCAGACCTGAGGGTGGAGGGACAGTGTGTGTGTGTGTGTGTGTGTTTTGGCGGGTGGGGTGATACTGAATAATTCAACTGTTCTGCCCAAATTCTGTGGTGAAGCCAGGCAGAAAGAGGACATCATGCAGTGTGTATGTGTGTGTGTGTGTGTGTGTGTGTGTGTGTTGAGGGGCAGTAGAGAAGGTCAGACATGTTGGGGGGATTTAAATGGGATTTCTTTTCCTTCAGCTTTAAAAAGGTGCAGCAGAGACACAACACTGAAACTGGGTCAAGGAAATGGGTGAAGGTGAGTGTACCCCCCACCAAAACACACACACACACACGCACACACACACACACACACACACACACACACACACACACGAGGAGGTCTGGAGGAAGCCCCCTGAGTGATCACCCTGAAAATGGCTCTTTGGGTTAAAAACATCCTCACTGTAATTTTTTCTTGTTCCAAGACACCAGCACTCATTTCTAGAAAATTCCTGAAACAAATTCTCTCGACAGATTCTTAGATTAAAAGCTATTCATTTCTTTCATTTCCAGTGTGTTCTGTAATGTACAATACAGCAATGTAATAAAGCATTTTCCCTGTTACCTAGTCAACCGTATCCATGGACGCAGTTACAAATGTCTGTGAGGCTTTCTTTTTGTGTGTTTGTCTGAATTGTGAGCTTGCCTATATCAAAAGACAGTATAGGTTGTCACAGAGAGCCGGATAGCTTAGCTTTTTAAGATTTAGTCATCTAAGTGTGGATGGAGCCTCATTGCAGTTGCCCATGGAGTGTAACTGAAAACATATCAAATAATTATTATTATATAAGTGTGATGCCAAAACGTTTCTCATTGATTGGCAGGTGCTGGTTAAAATTGTACAAAAGGAAACTCCACTGTGAGTGCTAGCCTGATAATGACTGAATTGCCATTTTGTTTCACGCCGTAATTCAGTCCGTTTTTAAAGGTTTGTTTTTACATAGCTAGGTAGGCTAATTAGAATTAGTTAGCTAGCTCTGTAAGAACACAAAGCTCTGACTGGTTGATTGCCATTGACAGCTGTCAATGAACTCAACACCAGATGTGGGCGGTAATTCAGAAGTCCGAAAGTAGGGTGTGCAAGGTATATTAAACTGCAGGCAACCATAGCAACAGTACTTTGCTTGATGCAGTGTTATCAGATCATCAGATAAAAACCAGTATCACTATATTTAAGCGCTCTGTTTTCGTGAACCCATGCCAAACGCCATACTAACATTTTCTAATTAGCAGTAAAAACAAATTGAGGCTAATGGAAATGCCATAGGATTTGCAGGTATTCAGTCATAAAACAAAGTATAGATGGCACTAGATGTAGTCAGAATATCGCAGAAGTTACTGTGCTTCATCCTCAGGGGACTATGGATGTCTGTAGAAAATTTCATGGCAATCTATTCAAAACCTGTCCAGATATTTCACTCTGAACCAAAGTGGTGGACCGACTGACTGACATTGCTTAGAGCCGTGCAGCTAGCGTGGCTAAAAATGGTTATATGTTACTTATACATCTAAAAAAAGTCCCTCATTACCAAGATGTCTCTTTATGTAGCGGTGTGTACCTGTGTATCTATGTTTGTATGTGTGTGTATTAGTATGTGTTTTCCTTTGTGTGTGTGTGACAGTGACAAATGGAAGCGGTCTCCAGTCCATCAGTGAAGTGGCTGCTGCTTTGTGCGGCTGATGATAGCTAACAATAATTACTATGAGACTTAAAATGACTTGTAATTACATCGAGCATTTCATAACCAGGTCCTGAGCTCGTTACATGGCGAGATTTGTTTTTAAGTCACGTTAACATCATCACTTCTGTGGCACTGACAAACGACCGAGTGTGCAGAATACTCAGCAGGGCAGCATCAGCACGAGGTCTAATTCAATTTAGTCCAAATTTGTTCTAGCGAGCTGCTCATTAAGTTGGAGCTTTGTTTGTCTTCAGAAAACATTAGCTGAAAGTAGATCTATACGCTGTAATTGAACTCCTGTGTAAACCAGGTGAACACAAACTCATCATTCAGTGTAATGACTTTCATCCATTTCACTGATAGTAATAGATAGGACAAACAGGAGGGGACACTGGCATATGAAGATAATTAATGTCCCCTCAGAAAATAGTGCAGTGGTCAAAAACTCCTGCTGAACTGTACGTGTCGTCACCTCCTACAAGCGTCTGTCTCCTCGCCAAACAAATTCAATTAGGGAGTTAGCAAGCTATTAAAAAAGTAATCTGGGAGGTTCTCTGTTTTTCACTGATGGATTGCACGTCCAAAACAAGCTTTAGGTCTCTGAAAGTTCAGCAGAAATGTAAAGTTTACATGACTGCAAAAACCCAAACGACAGCAGAAGGCATTAGTAAATACAGAATACTGTAGTAACGCTGTAATGCCTGTTTGTTATTTATGTTATTCTCTATACTACAAGAGTTGCTACAGCTTCAGGTTCTTTTAAAACAATTAATTAAGCAATAGAATGCAAATATACATCATGTCAATGTCTTTATTTTAGATTGTAAAATGGTCCTCACAATCAGAACAGCATACTGTACAACAATGACCTGGCTTCCAGTCTTTGTGCTATGATAGGCTAAACAAAGCTACATGTGTGTTCTCACAGCACTCGCTACTTACTGATTTGCTCACACAGTGTTCCCCACACAAACCTTATGGGAAAAATCAAAACGGCGGCTTCTATCTTCAGAGGTATTTTTCGTGATCTCACACATGTATACTGTCGGTAGGGAATGATAAAATGTTTGCCCAGGGCAAAAACCAACGTTTGAATCCAAAATTTCCACCGACTGTGCCGCTCCATTCTGCTCTTCTTCTGTGCTGGTCACAAATGGTGCTTGACTAAACACTACGTCTGTTATAAGTCTTCTCATTTAACTCTTTCTTAGTATTTCTTTAGTTTTGATGGAAGGATGTTTCTCACCGCAGTGCTTCCTGGGATTTGACTTCCCTCCTGACGTTGTTACGTACACACTCTTTTTTGAAGAGTGATTCTCAACAACGGGGCCTCAACCCAATTACAGTCTATTCAGTGTTGGCTACCAGGCAGCAAAGATTTTATCTGACAAGCATGGACAACTCCTACACACTCTCCCCTGCTGCCATCTCCTGCCAACGCAAGCAATAAGCACAAGGCCAGAAGACTTTACGTTTAGAATGACGACGCGCTTAAATGCACATTCAGTTCATCATCCTCTCTTTCATGACGTTGGCAAAGCCTCAGAGCCGAGTGTTTCAGCCTCAGCAAGATCTGAGATACGATCACTGTAGATGAAATCTATCCTTCATCTTATGACAGATTAATTTAAACAGGACTAAAGTTCTGCCTAAAGTGGTGTTTTTTCCTCTTTCCCTCTCGTAGCCTAATGAATTTTCTTCCTGTCCCGTCTTGACGCTTTCCATGGCTCTGACATGTCCATCATGACAGGTGTAGTGCCTGAAATAAAAATGAACTTATGTTTAAGTTTATTTACTTACTTTTATCAGCTGCTGTTGAAGAAAGGGAGCACATTACATTGATGATACTGAAAATATGTAGGTTGTTGTAATTTACACTATGCTAATAAGCATGCACAGGCACACACATACCCATGCCTACTTACAGTACAAACTAAAGCCACCAGCAAGGTCCATTAATCTGTTTCAGTTAGACCACTTCCTCTCTCTCTCTCTCAGGCAGCTGGTTGTATTGATCTCTGCTGCTCTCTGTGTCCATTAGTGGCCCTGGAGGCAGACGCTCTGTCTGTCTGAAGTGTGTGTGGGTCTGTATGAAGGTTTATCAGATACTCATCAAACACTGCACAATCCTCCAAAGGCCTCGTATAGAAAATGTCACAATTATGATAAAGTTTTTGAGAGACGATTTTAAAATGTTTGGTAGATATTTGTAAGCGTCTATAACTGGGTGGGAATAAATTACTCAAACCCTCAATTCCAGTTCGAATTCTGATAATCAGATATTTGAGAGAGAAAAAAAGAAACCAAAATGTGTTGAAGGCCAAAATACCCTTTATTTTCAGCAAATGTAAGCAGCTGTAAACGACCACATGGAGAGGCATTTTATGGTTCTTTATGGTTAAAAGGCAAAATAAAGTAAAAGATCAATATTCTAGTTCTGAAACTAATCATTTACCCAATGTTATTAAATTAATTAATAAAATACCCAATCAGCAGGGAAATCAACAGCGATTTCCGTAATCTATTAATCATTTAAGTTATTTGTCTTGCAAAACCCCAAAACTTTCTCTGGAACTTAAAACTGGAGCATTTTTCTGCCAGATCTAACTATATAACCATTTTGGTCAAGTCTTTGATGCAGGTGTCTCTGACTTAATTACATTTCACTGTATCACTACTGTCTTTGGTGAAACTTTAAGAAAAAGTTTGACATTTTAGGAAATACACTTTTTTTTTGCTTTCTTGGCCAAAGTTAGATGAGACGATTGATACCACTCACATGTCTGTACGCTAAACATGAAGCTACCTCCAGCAGACAGCTAACTTAGCTTAGCATAAAAACTGAAAACAGGGGGAAACAGCTAACCTGGCTCTGATCAAAGGTAACAAAATCCACCTACCAGCACCTCTAAAGCTCACTAATTTACATGCTGTGTCTTATTTGTTTAATCTGAAAAAACCTTTTTTGCAGCAGACTATTTCTTTGTCAGGACTAGTTGCCTGGCAACCAGCAGAAACGCTAGGAAGTTACTGATGTCAATCCTCTCATCTAACTCTGTGCAAGAAAGCAAATAATTCTTATTTCCCCAAATGTACTTTTCCCTTAACCATTATACACATTATACACATGTGAATGAAAATGATCATGATATTGATATATGATGATATTGCATGAGCATGATAACTTATAAGCAGCTCATATTAATCCATTTCTATGAACAACAAAGAAAGAAAGTTTCAATTCATCATGCCCAGATAAAGTTACATGGACAGAATTCATCTTTTTTTTTATTTTCTATTTCTTATTTTTATATTTTGTACATACCTTTAGTTCTAAATTATGCTATTTTTCTACTCTGGAATGGGAGCACCAGTACTGTACAATTTCCCCCCAGGGATCAATAAAGTATTTCTGATTCTGATTCTGATTCTGATTTCACCCCTCATATCACTAAAACCTCTCACCTGACAGCATGACAGATTACTAAAACTCAGTTACTCATTACTAAAACAAAGATAGGCTTGTCGCACAGTGCGTACCATAGAGCAAGAGGAGCTGGGATCTGCAAGATGAACTTGAATAGAAACAAATATTTGTTGTTATGATTCCACACTCATAAATGTTCAACCCATAAAAGCTCATGACAGTTCAGCCCCACGAGCCCACTGAAGCAGTGACTTTGCTCTCGCTAACGTTGATAAAAGATACTGGATCATATACTTATACAATCCCTACCACAAATATCTGTAGACTTGTTTTCTGAGATTCCCAAAGCACTTTATTAAGCAACACCCACAGAGCGTGTGCACCAACCCCAAACTCAACAAGAGTGTTTGTATAAGTAAATGTGTCTCACAAGTGGCTCTCAGCCAGAAACAAGCAGCGCTTCTTAAGTGGACATGATGTTTTCCCTTGACCTAATATCACTTGTATCGACTAACTTGCCTATTTATCTGAATGCACCAGTCGTGTGTGTGTGTGTGTGTGTGTGTGTGTGTGTGTGTGTGAGAGAGAGAGAGTTAGATACAGCACTTCAAACACAGCAAATATTCAGAGCGGCTACAAGAGGCTCATTAAATTTTGATACTCTCCTCTCTCTGCAGCTCTTATCCCAGGTAATGGAGGCTAATTAGTGCTCACACATACACTGCATCGTTAATGGGGAGTAACAGGGTCTGTCCTCTTGATTCAGATGACTCTAGGTGCTTCCGGGACCGGAGGAAAAAGGTTAGTGCTGAATGCCTAAACGTTGTCCATCAAAGGAAATTCTGTGCTCAGACACGTAAAACCAGGATGTGTGGATGTTTTCTGGAAGTAAACAGCGTATGAACATGCTCCTTCAAGGCCTTTTTGCACAGCAGTCACTTGTTCAAGCAACTGCATTAGCCACTGAGGAGTTTTACCTGAATTTCAGCAGCAGGAACATAGCTCTAGTTTTCATTCCTGCACCACCAGGAGACCTTGTCCTGAGGTGGTGCTTTCCAGGAAGGTCCTGGAACTGACGGAAGGAGATAAGCAGTGTTGAATGTTATTGTTTGTTCCAGACTGCAACAACATGTGTACAGCATTCACTCCGACTTTGATCAAGCTGCTTGTCTCTAGTATCAATATTAAGAATTTATCTTAATGTTACTGATGTTTAAAAATGTTTTGTAGCCAACTTGTTTAAGGAAGAGTGAGATAAGACGGAGAGGGAGAAAAAAAGCAGAAAAACAACCAGTAAACACTCAGCAGGTTGTACTCGTCTCTCTGGTGTTTTTCATATTGATTCTCACATGCAAAACTTAACGAGGGTCAACAGTGGTGGGTCAGTTTCAGAGCAGCAGCCTGTATCACAATGCAGGACTAACAAGTTAGGTGGATAGCTGCACTAGTCAAACCTGCAATATATGTACAGTATATATGTTTGTGCTTCACCCCATGTTCCAGACTGTAGGGGTTTCCAGATTTTACTAGCCTGGCATCGTCAGGTCAATCTGGAAGCGGCAGCCATCTTGGTTGTTTACGAAAATGCCTCAATGGCGCTTAAATAATTTTGATCTGACAATTTACTCAGAAGAGTATGCCTATGTTTTCACATTTGATATTGAAAAATTAAATGTAATTAAATGGTGGCAAAAAGTCTTTAACATTTAACTTGCTGATACGTGTAGACACCCTGCAGTTGCTTCATCATCCTTTTTTTCATCGGATCTTGTCATATGATTTGATGAAAGTGGTCAGACAGCAGTTTCACCATCTTTCATGTCTGCTCGGAGCCGCCAGACTTGAAACATCCTGGTCAGGAAAACAGAAATCATTACAGATCTTGTTTGACAATTTCTCAACAGCACTGTGTACAGTATCTCTTCTTTCTTCCTTTCTTTTTCTTCTTTCTTTCCTGCCCTCCTCCCGTCTTTCAGCCTGAGTTTTAGGTTTTTGCAGCCTGAGTTTTAGGAACAAGTAAGCGTCTGTCTCCCATCCTGCTATTTCACCCTCATTACCTGAATTGCTGTCATTTTCTGTCCCCGCTTGCCACAACACAATGATTGCATATAGGGCCGACAGACAGAGCAGCATAAGAGCTCATCTCTGTGTTTCCACTGATGGGTACATGCAAGTCTGATTTTCTATTGTGTATTGTCTGTGTTTTGTTTTCATCTTATTTGTGATATCTGGTTACAAGCACAGACACGTGAAATATTATTTTTACTTCATACATTATATTCTTTATGTATGTTTTTCTGCCTTTACCGTGACATTCGCCAAAAGCATGCTGTAAGGTCTTAATATGTGCATTATAGTCATCTTTTTAAAGAAGCTTGAAACATCACTGAAGTTAAAAATCTAATCTTGAAGGAGGAACGCGGCCAGTTTTATCACAAGATCATAGCTCAGAACTGAAGATCAATGAGTGGTGACATCTTTGGCCTTATCTTACCTTTACTTTTATGTAAATAAAAGGGAGTAAAGTAAGAAAATTGGATTTGTTTTCAACACAGATGTACTTGTGACCTTCATAAAGCCTGTTCTTCATTTTTTCCCCCTCAAATTCTTATGTATGGGACGCAACACGGTGACTCAACCCAAACAAACAAGTGAAATATCTGGAAACAATCTCCTCATGTTTCATCCCAACTCTCTGATATTTCCCACCGTCCAAAGACATGCAGGTCAGGTTTGTACCTCTCGTGGGTTTGGAGTGACGTGATGTGTTGTGACAGGAGTGTGTGATGTGTTTGTGTCAGGCAGCGCTGAGACAAACACTGAATGAAACTTCCTCACTATACACAGGAAGTCACTGTTAACTTCTCCCTCTTTCTCTCTTCATTTCTGCCTTTCTTTTTCTCTAGCCTCACTAAATTTCACTTGATCATGTTTCACGACTGAGCGGGTTGAATGGGGTTTAGCTCTCTCTTCATTAGCACAACTAATCCAGGATTTCTAAACCCAGCAGAGAGAAGCCCTCCTCTTCAGTCTCCATTTGTAGAGTTGTTTAATTCTGTGAAGCCTTTTAATTGTAATGCCGTCTACGTGAATCTGCGCAGCACAGCCTAAACACCAACTATTATCACCATGGTAACAGTTGTGTCCTGTCCTGGTACATTTGTTTTCCTCTGATTGGACATACAAGTGTAGGCTACAAGGAGTATTTTTGTGCAGCACTTGGAATTATGTGAGCTGTAAATGGATTACATTTCTATGACGCTTTTATATCAAAGTGTTTTACAATGTGCCTCCCATTCATCCACACACACACACACACACACACACACACTCACTCGCTCACCCAGTGATGGCAATCTAGCTGTCACCCCAGTCTTTGGCAGCGATTGGGGGTCAGTGTCAGGAGGAGCCAGAGGTTGGACAACCCACTCTACCTCCTACAGCCACCACAGATGTTTATTAGTGGACATCAGTTTTTATTTGAACAAACTACAGAAAAGTTAAAAGCTTGAATTAACTGGTTACATATAGCACCACCACCTGAAGATTCATCCTGTATTTGAGTGAGATAAAATAAATCTCTAGTGTCTACCTACTACATGACCTGATGTAAAAACATTGCAGTCATTTATTCACCAAGCAATGTGCAAATGACATAAGCCATGTCAAATACTGTAGGTCACTGATATGTCTTGATATAGCATACTTACTACACTATATCTATATTCACAGTATACACTATGCTATCTGGGACTGGAATTGACTGTGCTGAAATGTTTGGTTGTAAGATAAAAGGAATAAGAAACAAACATGGTCTGTTGTTGGTTTCAGTTGACAGTTCAGTCGCAGTTTAACTGACGTTGTTACATCCACCATTTTGTCAAATCTGTGACCAAGCAAGTATTTATTGACTAGCATATTTTATCTCCTCCTCAAAAAGCCTTGTTGGAACATAATCTGTAGGTGTTGATTTGTTGTATTTACACTAGCTGTCTGTGGCTAATGTGTTGCTAACACAACATTGTATTTACTCATGTGTGTATGTTTACCAGATTAATTACTGTGCTGTACTTGAAGTTACTTTTTCATATTGATATTTTGCTTCTTCTTGCCATGAGAAACATTAGAGTTTTTTACACTTGGCTGATGGTGGAAGAGTTGGTGTATTGCTAAAAACAACATGCAACATGTCAATGGAAACAGACAACAAATAAACCATGACGTACATGAAGCATGTGACTTAAACATCCACCGACTTTCCTCAAATTAATACATGAAACAAACATAAATGCAATATTTCTATTACGCGGTTTGACTGGCGCTCTTTCAATTACGTCATCTTTTTGAGCCCTCTTCTTCTGCAATGGATTAACGGCACCTGCCTAGAGAAGTAACTGCACCTGCTGTTTAGCTCGAGGCGCTAAACTTCGAATATTCGCTCAACAGTAGAGGATGGAAATGTGCATTCATTTGCATTTTTTTTGGCAATTTTTTGTTAATTCTGTAAAAAATAAATTTGGATGGACACCTGGCTAATGTAACTAATTTATACTTTATACTTTATACTTTTTGGTTTTGGTGTTTTTTCCTAAACCCGTCCACAGAGGACAGCTGCAGTGTTTGAGCTCTCCTGTACATAGCATGTCCATTACCCAGTGACCTTCATGTTAATTGATTTACCATGTTAGCCAAATGAAAAAAACAAGTCAGCTGTGTGCAGAGACTGAGGGACTCCTGTTACACGCTATTTACATGTGACATACCCTCACTGAAAAGTTCGAACGTATCCCTCAGTGAGTTTATGTGTGAGATCAGATGAGCATCTGCCCCTCGTCATCTCACTCATCCTCGCTTCATCCCTCCATCTGTATCCTCTTTCTGCTCGTTGATGTGTCCTCAGTGCTCTCACGGTCCATCGAGGGTTTCAAAGATGTCAGTCAGATCTCACATGCCATTATTTTGCCAACCTCCATTATTTGTTGTGCTTTGACTCCTTCATCAGGGATGTTTCCGGAGTGAAGAAGACTGAAGGAGAGTGAAAGAAAGTCAATAGTGCTGTGCAAAGAAGAGTAACGTAAGAGTGTGAATCTGTCAAGTACGATGCTAAGTGGTCAGGTACCTGTTTATTCCTTTACTTTCTAAATCACATCGTGTCTTTCTTTCACCTCATAATTTTACCTTAAACACATACATTTATACATCAAGCTGTGATAAACAAACACAGACAGTGTCTATTCCCATCACACTTGCTTAATTTGTTAATTTGATTTGTTTTAAGGCTCGATTTTCTGTATGCGCCCTCATGAGAACGGGTCAACATTCCTGGATATCACTGTATTATTAATAGCCTCATCATGTTTAGGGTACTGATGGAAGTAAACCATAAAATTAAAACTATGAGGGAGTTTAATGAAAGGTTGCTGTAACCACTACATTAAGTTAAGTAACCGTTAAGTATTTTCAACTAAAACCAACATGAATAAAATCACAATAATAATTAAAGTAAAATTAGATTGAAAAAAATTCAAATGTTTATGCTGAAATACTAAAACTAACTAAAAATCAGTTGAATTAAAATTTGTGTTTTATCTATGGGGTTTTGCTGAGAGCCATGAGACTCAACCATACAGTCTATATGCTGGAGAACCAAAACAAGAAGCTTAAAGAGGTTAAACGCTGCAGAATTGGTGATAATCCTCTGGCTGTAACGCATTTTGTGACTTCATCGAAGACATTTTGCAGATATCCAAGAATAACATCAAGTAGACGTAGTTTAGAGGTGTGCTTTTTAGAAAGAGTATATGAAATATTGTACACGCTGAGATGTCTGAACTAGCATGAGGGACAGGGAATTGTTTTTACTCCTGTTTCACCTCCCATTCTTTTTTCTTGTTGCTTGTCCTCTTCATTCCTCTGCGCTCTGCACCTCCTCCTCAGTCTCTCCCTCTTTTCCTGTCCTTTATGGACCTCCCCTCTCCTCCTCCTCGTCCTCTTCCTCTCATCTGTCTATCCCTCTTTCTTCCCTCAACAGCCTGTAACGCAATTCAAGGTGACGAGTTCGCATCGTCTTATAGGGAGCCCTTCTCTCCTGACCTACTTTCACTAGCTGCTACACTGCAGCACACTTAAACACACACACACACACACACACCCCTGCACAGAAACACACAGACTCAAATATACAAAATAATTGTAACACACAATAACACACACAAGCATCATCATGCTCTGAAACTTGTAAATGTATCCACATAAAAACTCACACAGTCTTTTTGTTCTCTCACACACAAACTTTCACACACACACTAATGCACGTTAGAAGTTAGACAAGTTAGAAGCTCTGATAAAAACATCATTTTACTATCTGGTTGCTTCAGGTTGGCTTTTGGTCTTGTGAATGTTCTTTGCATGAGTCATATACTTTACGTTAAATTATGCATGTAAATCAAGCTCATGCAGACATGATGTTACAAAATACATTCATGGGTATGCATGAATTAATTTAGTTTTTATTTGTATAGTGTTTACCACCCACTGTTTGTAAAGTATCTATTCATAGATTAGACTCCTGTTGTTTCAGTCACTGTGGTCATTTATAAGAGAAACACCCTGTCTTGAAAATAACAGCCCTCAGAATATGGTGTCTCCCTACCTTCAAAGCAGTCTGGCTGCCCAATAATGTCATTTATGTCCAAATTCATCTTGTCAAAAAATGTAAATGTAAATTTATTTGCTCTCTAAATACTTACACAGCAATTTCAGGTAAAGGAAAAGAAAAAAAAAGAGAGACAAAGAAAGATGACAAGTACTCCCAAAAAAACATTACAGTAGAAAATAAAGCAACATTGCAGAGAGATTTTTCTACAGACCAAAAAGTGCTGGCTGAAGCTCCAGCATATAACGCCTACTCATTTTACAAAACACTATCTATTTGGCATCAAAAGTAACGCCAGGCAATATTTTACCCGACCATACTAATGCCAACTTGACATTCTGATGTGTAATTAAATTGTTTTAAAAAAAATTGCCAATTTGTTTAAATTCAGCCGGATCATCCAGGCGGGAAATGCCAGGAAAATGTCAGACATGAAATATTTTAATATAATAAGAGAATAATATACAATATATAATAAAATAATCCTATCTGAGATGGGCAGCAAGTGACACTAAGTTACAGTCACAAAACACACATATTGTCAAGTCACCTTTAAACAATCATACGAAAGCCCACAATCTAAATGCCAATGGAATTAAAGATAAAGAAAGCCATAAACTAAAGAACAAAAAAGTGCAGCAGAGAGCAAAACACAAGACATTAAGTACATATTCCCTGAAAATAATAACTAGAATCACAGCAACAGATTTTAACTTTGCTGGTGTGAGAAACCAAAGAACTGGAGATCAGATTTGTGCAAAAGCATTAATCCACCCAAACCAAGCTCAGGGGTGAATGTATGCTTTCCTCTAAAACATTCCACTCCGTCAGCATTTCCCTGCTCCAGCGGGGACGAGCCTGCACACGTCGGGGCTCGGTGCCCGGGGGACGGCCAGGGCAGAAAAAGCGTTTGTTGGTTGGCAACAGCAGCAGCAGAGGCACAGCGCTGCCAGTCTGCAGCAGACAGGCCGAACCAGGCTACACACTGCTGGCAGCGGGACGTGTAGTGAGACGCACTGACCTGGAATCTGGGATGTTAGACTAACACTGTTAAATGATTCATCTGCAACAATGTCGATTAGAGCGACACCTTCATCTTTATTTGATATCAAGGCCAAGAAGGGGGGGGGGGGGGGGGGGGGATGGATGAAGAGAGAAAGAGAAGATAAACAGGGGGAAGAGAAGAAAGGATGGAGAAAGAAGCACAATTACACAGCTCTGGTCTAAATCCCACAAACATCGGGGAAGATGCGAATATAGAAAGGTACATGAGCGAGGAACATGATCCAAACTTCTCCGGCTCCTCAGCGGCTCATATAGACCACATTACAGGACTGTGGTTGAACAGATGAGCTTCACCGTCTAACAGGGAAAGGTTGTGGTTTTATTAAGAGGCTTCCATTGTGAATATGTGCAAGTGTGTCACTGTAAAGCATGGTGATGCTGGAAGACAGCACTGAGATCAGTTCACGTTTTCTAAATTAAACAAGACTCCTGCCAGAAGCCTTTACAGGCTTTAATGTTCATTACATCCCACAATTTGAAAGTGTTGCACAGCCAAATAAAAAAACAATAAAAAAATTATGCAATTTTTTTGCATTCAGTTAGTTTATAGCTAAAGTCTGTACAGTTTGTATATTTGCTGTTTGGGGAAAATAAATACAAACAGTCAATGTGGTTGCAAAAAATATCCATTCCCAGAGCCCAAGGTGACATCTTCAAATTGCTAGTTTTTCCGATCAACAGTCCAAAACCCAAATATATTCAGATTACAATCATATGAAACAAAGAGAAGTAGTAATCCTCACGTTTGATAAGCTGGTACCTGCAAATGTTTTGATAAATGGCTTGAATGATGCTAGCTATTGATTCTGTCGACTGACTGTTTCAGCACTAATTCACAGATAGTTTCATAGAAATCTGGCCATATCTTTTCAGGATATATCAAGAGGAAATTGTGGCCCGAAGACGGGTCAGGAGGTCACCAAAATTGTTTAGAATCATCCTCTGGGGAACATGAATAAAATACAAATGTTTATGTAGGCGTGTCTTTGAATTTGTACCAAGTTCATTTGTGTTCTGCTGTTGTGACATGTAAATTTCCCATAGGGGATAAATAAGGAATGTATCTATCTGTGAGTCTATCCATCTATCTGTCATAGACAAGCGTGCACAGTCAGCAGTGAGGCTGTTAATACTTGTATGTTTTTTTTTATTAAGTTTCTGTTTTTTTTCTTTTCTCTATCACCAACCGACAGGAGTTGGATCAATCACCTAATGTGCTTGATGCAGAGGTTTGCACGACATGTTGTTGAGACTTTGGAGGTGAGCGGGAGCCTCTGCGTCCTAAACCCTTCTCTGCATAGACCTGCAGAGGTGTTTGAGTGTGCCAATCATTTCAGCTTTAGGTCTCACCTGGGCAAACACAAGAAAATTAACAATGAAAGAGAAAAAAGGAAGAGAATGTCAGAAAATGTATGCTACATGATTTTTTTATGATTTGGCTTGATATGACAACCCTTGGTGTTTTTGATACGTTTTGTTTTGCAGCATGTGCACTCCTGGTCCTTCTCACTGAGCTCCATGAAGGCCAGTAGAGATGGGGAGTGTGACACAGAGGCAGCACTGGTGTGGGTCACAGCTGTAAACATGCCCGGCCAGCCGTGAGAAACATGGCAACTGGCAACACCAGCTGGCAACCCAACAACTGCATCCAAACATAGACAAACAACTCCTAATGAAAAGTGTGTGTGGGGTGGGGATGGGGGTGGGGGTGGGGGGCAGATATGTGCATCTTGACTCTCAGTTTTTATTGGGTGTCTGTCATGTATTTACTCTGCTTGCTGTAGGCTACGTGTGACTGCATGCCAGAGCTGTGTGTGGACATTGAATATGTGTGTGTGCAGCACTGAAAGACAGGCAGACAGAGAGAGGGGGGGAGGAGGGGGGGTTGAAGAAAGGGTCAGACGAGAAGGAATAAGTGGAAACGGTCTCTTTTCTCACTATCCGTCTCCAGGGAGATTTCAGCACTTCACTGTCTGATTTCCTTCCCCTTGTCATTCTGTCTCTGAGGCCATGTCCAAGCTAATGTGGATAAACTTAAAAATTGCATCTTTTCATCCACACTAATGGGAACTATAAATGCTCTTAATGCTCATAATAAGCTGCTTGCACAGACGACCTATACGGCCATCTCAAGAGAGCTTTTCTCAAACTCTCACGTTTGGCAATCAACATTCACAAACTGGCTGAAAACGTCTGTGTAGCAAAAACATTAAAAAACAACTTTCTCTTGTCTCCAACTCTCTCTGAATGCGAATTTTCTATCTCAATTAATACATAGTGGCACATACACCAAATAAAACAGTGAGTTGCCTGATGCAGTGAACGCTCACAAGACTTAACGTGGAATCTTTCCCATTGCTACCTTCCGTCCTGACGTTGATGTGATGAACGTTCAGGTATAACGGGTACACCAGCCACCAAAACCAGCATCACCAGTATTCCTCCACACAACACACTCACAGGCAGAGGGACTGCACTCTGAGCTGGACCGAGACGAGCGTCACATGAATGTGGTTATTCTCTGCTTACATACACATACACACTCACACGGCCCACTGAGAACACCCTGAACTTCAACACATGACGGAGATAATTACAGGAGATTAGATTTGAAGCGGTGGAACCACAGACTGAACAAACAAGCAGGTCTGCTCGGCTCATATCTGCTGATAATACAGCAGCATCCACTGAGCCGCTCATAATACCTCAGCAGACACACACACACACACACACCCACACCCTTGGACACACATTCACACATGCACACACACTGGCAGAGTCATAAAGTCTGAATGTGAAAACACCTAAACAAGGCAAAACCAAAGGAAGTTTTAGGGAGAAAGGGGAAATGGAAAAAACATTCGACCAAACTCAATTTGACATGAAGGAGACTTTTATATTAAAAGCAACTGAGTCATTTTTCTTGAACTGAAAATGTGTTAATAAATAAAGAAGGTAAAACTGTATTTTGTCTTTGCAGTTGTGTCTACTGGTTGGAGAATGTGAAAGTGAAAACAGACAAAAAGTGATTTGAGTGATATTTTAGAGGTTTGTGTTGGAGCGCCACCAAATAAAACAACAGTTTGCGGTGCTCTATTCACTCTTGATCTGATCCAATAAGCCAGGCAGCAGACGACATCAAATACTGTGAATCTTGACACTTGACAGTGCACTGCTGCATTGCCATAGACACCCCCCCCCCCCCCCACTGTGCCTCTCCTTTGCCCATGGCACACAAGTCACTAAAATACCAAACAGGTGCAGGAAAAGAAAAACATGCCTTAGGAAAATACCACTTCGCCAGTGCAAAGTTTCGCTGCGCTCTATGTGCCCACAAAAAAAAAAGAAATAGAAATAGAGCCCTAAGACATTATACAGGATAAAGTTGGAAGAGCAGTTTATAGTTAGTTATATATCATTTGATACTTTTTATAGTCTGCCTTTTTCTGCAATAGCCATTCGATGTATTTACATTCTCTAGTTATATCCATATTTAATACTTTTCATTGTTAGTGGCGGAGTCCGCCATTTATGCACTGAATTACTTTCACAAGCATGAGGGATTTACGATGCAACATGTAGTGCAGCATTATTGTATCTCACTGATATCAGCTGCTAAACATAAAAAGCAATCAACTGGCGAAACACAGTGTAGCTTTTATTGTGAAGAATCCACAGGAAACAGCCTTTCTTTGACAGACTGCACACCTCCAACTCCTCAGTAAGCTCTCTTTACTGCGTCCTAGTGTTGTGTGCAAAACTACTCACACCGTGTGCAGCATGAAATGATCGCTGTTGCTTATGGCATGATGGAAAAGGGCAGACTATTGGCTGCCTTCTTTATTAAGACAATGTGTTTGTTTGGCTGTACTCTAAGCAGACACACCAGCTGCTCTTCTCTCAGTAAAGTTGCTGCTCAGAGTGTCAAGTGGGTGTGTGCGAAGCTACAAGAGAAAGGACCCAAATGCAGAGAACCAGGCTGACGGGACCAGTTCAGTGATTTAATGGTAAAGGGATGATACATAAGGGTTCAGGTGCCTGGAAAGAAAAGGCACAAAGCAACGCTGACAATCTTTCAAGAAGCAGGTGGGGATGGGCGGGTATAAATACTGAGGGGGGGTAATTGGGGAATGAGGAACAGGTGAGCAGGTGGATGTAGGAGTCAGGTGACTGGTGGGAAAGTCTGAGGGCATCTGGTGGATGGATGGAGAATATCAAGTGTGGAGAGTTCCTACGTCATGCATGGGCCTGGGGGAAGAGAGGATGTGGCTGGAGGGAGGGACGGAGAGGCCAAATGGTCAAAACAGGGCTGAGGCATGACACTGAGAGTGTTTGCTGTAGTGTTAAACTACACTTGCTGATACCATGGTAACCACGGGTGTCGCCAAATCAGCCAGGACTTAAATCTTAAGGATTAGAACTTCAACATGGCGAAATCACACAGCATGTTGAATACAGGATGATTATCGGCTTTAATCAGATCATTTTCCACCTCAAGCTCACCCACAAAATGATGATGTTTCTGAGCTGATTTTATCTTTCAGGGCGATTTTTGCAGGCAGATTTCAAACTTTTTTGAACTTTCTCTTTAAAAGCTGTTACAGTGTTTACATAGCTGACCTCAAGTCTCTTCAAACCATAAAGCGTTTGTTGAGTAGTTTACTTCAAACTTCGTGGCAGTTTGGGGAAAAGCCTTTCCTGTTTCAACCTGACAGTGCTCCCATGCACAAAGCCAGGTCCATAAAGAAATGAGTTCAGGCGTGATCCCTCTCTGCTCATCCTCCCTACACTTTACTAAGAGTTTGAAAATGACAGAGAGAGAGACACACAAAGGAAAGAGAGTAAGAGAGTGGGTGAGCATACAACAGAAACCAAACTTTATTTGGTCTGTATTTCATTGTGGTTACATACTAAATATATATACATATATACATACTAAACTTTCATGTACTGCTGACTGATGAAAGGTGGTGATGAGGACTGATTACCTCACTTACTGATAACCTGCTTTATTAAACATCTGCGTATTGTTGTTGGATGCTTGACAGGGTCTGATGAGGAAGTTCAAGGTAATTATTATTGTTATTAGCTTTTTTTGCAACATCATTTTGTTTGTACTGGTCTGCAGCTCAGGGGTTGGGAACCTCTGGACTAATGAATCATTGCTCAATAGAAATGGATCTATGTCCATATATATAGATCTGGACATATTTCAGTGTTTCTTGCAGGCAGATTGGTTTTAAATATTGCAAGAGTGGAGCAGTAAAAGAGCTGGGAGGATGACGAGCTGCGGGCGACATGCAACATGTTACCAAGATAAAACACCTGTGTTATATCATGGGCTCTGGTCCAGTGGCCATGCAGAGGTCCATACTGGTGTCCACCCAGGCTCTCTGTCTCTGTAGTCACTGTGTTACTGAGGAAGTGAATAACAGCAGATCATGTGGTGGAGATACGAAACCCAAACAGGGGGCTGATAAAGACTGTTCACTGGAAAGGTTGACTGTCCCCTAGGGTGTAACACACACACACACACACACACACACACACACACACACACACACACACACACACACACACACACACACACACACACACACACACACGCACACACACACACAGTCACCTCGTTTTTTGGATGGCTTTGTGAGAGAGATTTGTCAGATTTGCTGCGTTCACACCTCTGATCAACACGACAAATTTCTGTGACGAAAGTGACTCTGACTCCTGACGCCCACCTCCTCTTTCTCACCTCCTTTTCCTCACTTCCTCCTTCTCCTCTTCTTCACTTCCCACACTTTATCCCTCTCTTTTCTTTTTTCTCCTTCACCACCCTCTCTTCTCTTCCTTTCACCCACCTCCTTCTCTTCTTTCACTCTCCACCCCGTTTCTTCCCCCTCTTTGTCTCTTCTTTTTCAGTTCCTTTTCCTCATCACCTCTTTCTCACTTAACCTCGTCCACTAACTCGCTCTCCTCATCTTCCTCCTCACCCCTTCTTATTTTTTTGTCCTATTTTCTCCACTCTCTTCTACACATCCCCTCTCTCAACAACGTCCTCCAACTCCTTCCCCCTCATCTCCTCCGCGGCCTGTCTCTCCTATTCTCTAGTTCTTACCTTTTCTCCCCACTCCTCCACTTCCTCACCTCATCCTACACTCTGTCCCCTCTCATTTCTTTTTCACTTTCCTCCATCTTTTCTTCTAGTCTCCCCCCATCTCTCCCCCTCTTACTTGTCACCCTCCCTCACCTCTTCCTACTCCTCCACTTCCTGCCTACAATTTTTTAGTTTATCCTCCCCGCCCCCTTTTTTTAGTTTATCCTCCTCCTCGCCTGTTTTCTTCCAGTCCTCCTCCCTCTCTGTCTCCATCTCCTCCTCCTCCCTTTTCAGCCTCGTAGTCCTCATCACCTCTTCCTCTCTCAATCGCTCAAGCCTCTCTCTCTCTCCCATCATTGTCCTTCTTTCTTATCTCCTCCTCTTCTTTTACCCTCTCCTCTTCACTCTATCATTTCTTCTTCCTCTTCCTCACCCCATCATACACTTATTTTCTCCTCTGTTTTCTCCTCCTTCCAGCTGTCTTCCACCCCCTACTTTTCTTACCCCTGCTTCTTCTCCACTCGCCCTTATTCCCTCCTCCCCCTCCTCCACCCTTACTGTTTGTCTGTCTCCACCTCATCATCACCTCTCCTTCAGGCACCTCACCTCGCTTTCTCCTCCTTCCCTTCCTCCTTCGCGAAACACAAGGCTGAAACTCTTGCACAAGCCACAGCCACATGAAGTTACATAATGCATGAACTTACCTCCTCCTCCTCTTCCTTCTTCCTACCTAATCAAACATAGAGCGGAAACTGTCGAACAAGCCACATTGTTAGTTTTAGGAGCTGTACACTAGTTTGGTTACATATTGCATGAAAGCGCCTCCTACCAAAATGTTTGAATATGGAAATAACTGCTTTGTGTTGTCTTCGGTGTAATGAGCTCCCCATGTGCCACCGCCACATCTGGGCCATTAATAAAGAATGGGTGAGGAGGGGGAGGGGAGGAGGGTGCTGCGTAGAAAAATAGAGGACACATGAAACACAAAGCAATACAGCCGACAGCGATGTCACGCTTTGAAGCATCTCCCACTGGGGGGGGGGTTGTCTCCTGTTGTGTGCGCGGCACCCACAAATGCAGAATAAACAACAGTTTGTCACTGTCAACTGGCTCCTTGCAAGTAAGAGTTCCCAAAAAATGATTGCACACAAACACACACACACTTACCCAATATTGCCATTTTTATTTTTTTTAACTTTTCATTCATCTTAAAGGAACACTTCAACATTTTGGGCAAGGTGCTTCATTTGCATCTTACCCATGTAGCCAAAATGGCTTGTCCAAACACTGGTCTAAATCTCGTGCCAGACTTGTGATGAATGACGTGTCAGAATCGGCCGAAGATATGGGACGGCAGCAGCCGGACAAAAACAGGGGAGAAAAGCTAACTTGGCTCCGTCCAAATGTGACACAATTCGTCTACTAGCTAAAGCTCGCTAACTCTGTTTAGTCCGTTCAAAAGCCAAAGTGTAAAAACAACAATTCACTGTTTTATGGAGGGTTATGTGCCAGACTATATCTTGGCCAAGGCTTCCTGGAGTCTCCGCTCGTTGCCTGGCAACCGTGTTAATTAGTGAGTTTTAGACACGCTGGAAGATGCAAAGGCGAGACAGCTGACAGATTTTTGATTTATTGGTTGACTTATTGGTTGGACCTATTGGTTACACCGACTTACCTACCTACTACATGAGGTCACCACTGAAGATGGACTGTTTCCCTTTATTTCTTTTGTAAAGCCATTTTTTTAGTTATTTCTACTCACCCCCAAACTGCTGACTTAATCTTTTCACATGTCCAGCATATCTAATGTGGGGAGTTGTTCCAAGCAGCGTGCTGCCTCCATTAAGGAAGTGGAAGGATAAAAGGTACACTGAAGCATCAGTGCTAACTTACTTATCTTCGCAGAGCTTCCCTTGTCCAGCGATCTTCTGTCAGTATCCTCCAGTTCAACCTTTCAATGTGAAACAGCAGGTCTGTGTGTGTGTGTGTGTGTGTGTGTGTGTGTGTGTGTGTGTGTGTGTGTGTGTGTGTGTGGTTGTGTGTGCAGGGTCCTTCCCAGCATGTACAGTATCCAATTAAAGCCCAGAACCCAATTTACATTCTGCTGCTGCCTCGTCCAGGTGGCTGAAGGGAATAGAGCGAGGGAGAGAAGGGCTGAGAGGGAGATAAAGTTCTCCCCTCTAATTAAAACTGAAACATGGCTTCAGTCAGAAGGTGCAGGCCACTTTCTCTCCAAGGCTTTATCTGGGTCAGCGTGGTTGTAAAGTGACATTCAGCAATACAACCAGTGGTTGTGTATTGATCTAAATTTGAAATTAGATTCAGAATATGTCTCTTGCTGAGGAGAGTTCAGTTTACCTCCGCAGCCAAACCTCTAGTTTATACACAAGCATACAGTCATTACTTCTGCAGCTCATTGCATAACTTCTTAGCAAACACCTTCACACTGAAGCTGCTTGCTGGCAGGTTAAAAGAAGCAGCTGGTGATGGTGGTGCATGGTTGAAAAAGCACATGGCCATCTACTTCCCAGGCAGAGTTTTAATAATATCATGTAGCAGGATGCTGTTCTTATATGTGGAGTGTGTTCGAGATGTGGGAGCGAGGCCCTTCCTGTTCAGCTTGACGTTACACAAACGCCAAAACTCTGAGGCCCAGGAACCATGATTTTATGATGTTTAAAACAGAAAAGCGAGATCCCACCTGCTTTAATGAGTAAATTGATGACTGATATTTTAAGATTACATATGGCAAGTGGTCACGGTGTAAGCAGGATAGTCTCCTCCTAGATGTTCCTTCCGTGACTGTTATGGGTTTTGTGGAGGCAAACCTTCCTTAACCTCTGCGTCATCCATTACAGTAATTGAAGGTACAACTTGGATGGTAATAATCTTTTTTTCCTAATATTTTCTCTTTTAGCTTCCGAACTGTTCAATAAACCAGGTTACTTTGACATGAACGCATACCTCTCTTCAGCACCATGGACAGCAACATCTCCAAGCTCTGAACAGTCGAGTGCCTGCTCTGAACTTTTCAGAGAAATATTCATTGAAAATCTACTCAGCACAATTTCCCTTTAAATTACGAAACAATGGTGATGAAACTTCTCCAAGGAATTCAGTTCATGTCAAGTTACACGACATGTATCAACGAGTGACGCGGTCTTCCATCAGAAAACCTGCCGTGAGTGAATGTTGTGTTTTATAGCTGGCTTCCTGTGTCAACACCGCTTTAACATAATGAACAAATATCTGTCAGGATGTCAGCTGGTTTTCACCCTGTGATCAGCTCTGTTTTCCTGTGTGTCTAAAAGCCTGTGTACTCTATTTAAAAAGCCACAGTGCTGTATTATTTATCAGCCTGGGGAGGGGTACTGTTCATGTCTCATCTCTCACTCCTCATGTGTTCTGATTGTCTCTGCTAATTCCTGCTTGTTTAGGCAGGTGAGATGCAAATGCAGTTCTGCTCTGATTTGCATGTTCACAGAAAAAAAGGGGAGAGGAGAAAGAGGAGGTCATTCATTATATGTAAGCTCAGTTACTGTAGCTTGCACACTGTATGTACTACTTTCTACTTTGCTTAGCTGTATTTCATTATGAATTGCTGCAGCAATCCTGTTTTCAGGAATCTCAACTAATCCCATGTAATCAAATGTCCATCATGCTTTCACCATCACTCTTTGTCTCCCACATTGTGAGTTCATTTGTGATTGTTGTTTCACAGTATTTGTGATGATGTTCAGCATATCTTAAGACACGTTTCTGGAAAATCCCCTTGGTGTCATTGTTACCATAGGCCAGTGATTCCCAGTTAGGGGTATGTTCCCCCGAGGGTCCTTCTGCAGTTGACAGATTAATTTAGCTATGTGGAGCAGCTCAACTAACTTGAAAAAATAGAAATTATGATTTCATTAAAAAATATATCAACATACTGTATTTTTGTTTAAGAGTGAAATAAACACATGAATAGGATTACAAACAGGTTTGAGTTTGATCGAAAGTGTATTTAATGTCACAATAAGCAATAAACTATCAGCTATGATAAGCTCACTGCACAGGCTACGTCTCCCAACCTTACTTTAACACCACATGTTGTGAGCGAGTGTGCAAAGACTAGTATGACAGCAAACAGAGAAGTTAAAATACTTAAAGGTAATGGATAATGGATCAATCTTCCACCTTCTGACACTCCAACTGGTCGCAGTACGAATGCAAACTTGGCCAAACAATACTGAAAAAAAGATCACATCTAAACACCAGCAATTCCAGGATCACTATGTCTTATATATATATATATATGAAAACATATTGTAACAATATCCATTTCTAAATAATAATTGTGTTAAATAAAATCAGCTTTTCTACATGTATTTGAGCTCATTTGTTTGGGATTTGTAGATCTGTTCCACAGTTTTGTAGGCAGGTGGATCATCAGCACAACAGCTGGTTTAAATTGTACCATGTGACTGACACACTCTGTACTCTGTTATCTATTATGTGACCCAAGAAACAAACACAAGGAAAATAATCTTATAATAGTATAAAATTTATATTGATCATGTGGCCTACCTGCTAAAGAATAACACGAAACACCATTTTCAAGGATTTTCCCAGATACTGAATGGCCTGGAGGAAAGGCAGCCATCATTTTAAATATTTAATACACGTTATGTTTACAAGGAGCAGGAGATTTGTGGTCTGTCTTCAAAGTTTGGAACTTTTATTTTTGCAGCATTCAGAACAAGTTTGTACATGTTACTTGCAGGAACTGAAAGATATCAACAAGGGCTGTAGGGTGTGCACGCGTGTGCATGTGTGTGTGCTGACAAGCTAACAAATCTACTTTGATTTTACAAGACACATTGGTCACCATGTTAAAATCTATTCAGGTGCTGAAACGCGCTGATGTGTTTTTACCAGGCTCTCTTCTCACTTTTTCTCTCGTCTGGATGAGTTATGATCACACCCCTACGTACACAACCATACGCAGACACCCATACGCACACAAACACACCTCAGCCTTGGTCAAAGCCCCAGATGGCCGTAAATCATCTTTTATGAGCAGGACTTGATGAAAGCGTTTCCCTGGACACTGGGTTTTCTTGCCCTGTGGCAGGCTGTTGGTTTATTTCTCCACACACCACCGCCTTTATGCACCATCTCTATCATTCTGCCCTGACAAGGACCAGATACAAGCTGTAGTCCACGTCAAATGTATATGAATTATTCAGATTTACCCAAAAGTAGGCGCACAGCTTGATGCAAAGCCCTGATAGATGCAAATAGCCCTGGTACTGTTGTGTGTTAAACTGACAAATCGTAATGAAAGAAAAAATATATCACAAATTGTATAGATCTTCATGTAGAGGCCAGTTCACTGATACAATACTTATGCAACACTGTTTTTAAGTGTCATTCATGACAATACTGTGTGCTGCCATAACAATGAATTGATCCTTCAAACAAGTATTGTGTGCGTGTAGACGAAGCCTGATAAATCTTATTCCGCTGTGCCATAGAGCCCCATTGTTGTCCAAAACATATCAAAAACACATCAGTGAGTATATATTTGTGAGTCGTTTTTTTAATATTTATAGTTGCAGGAGAAAGTGGATGGGCTTGTTAATGGACAGAAAGTTAATCAACAACATTCAACAATGTCCGTGTCATGTGTGAAATAAAAATCCTATCATCACAAACCAGAAGTCATTTTTTATCTTTTTTTTAATTTCTGACATTTCTGACAGTTAATCAATTAATCAAAAAATAGATGGGTTAATCAGTAATGAAAATAATGATTAGTTGCAGCCTTGCACACCCGCACAGGTGTTTTCACTCATTCTGGCTGACTAGACCTCTGCTCAGGTGAAAGTTTCACACAGGGAATTGTGTCAAGTCATCAAACTACGCTGTCCCAGGGCTAACTGGTGCAACAAAGCCAACAGAGAGTGAGGGAAATGTAAATCAAACACAGTCTGTATACACCCACACAGTCCTGAGAAGAGGTTTAATCAGGAAAAATGTGTAAAAACCTGAGTAGGAGTGTGCAAGGCCTCAAATTAAACTGCCATGTGTGCAAATGTGATCATCGAAATGTAAAAACAAAAAGTGGTGAAATGAAACCTTGCCACATATTTTTATCTTATCAACTTGTAACCTAATTTTGGCCATAACTCCTGGATGTTTTGATCACCTAAACAGAAGAAGGAAATGACATTGCCGCAACACTGACGATGCAACCATGTAATGTTGCTGCAATCGATCCAGTAATTTCCCTTATCTGGTTGCCGTAAGTCACTGCCATTTGTCATTGTACGTGACAAATATTTGCTCACAATGTACAGTGGCGAGCGTGTCACTTGGAAAACTGAGCTCCCACTGCTCCCTCTGCTGATTTGACAACTCTGAGAAGAAAGACAGGGGAGAGGAGAATGCAGGAGGGAGGAGGCTGATGGAGACGGAGAGGTCTGCAGCCCCCTGAGACTGAGCTGTGCTTCAGACGAGCTTTCAGAGAGGAGACAGAGATAAAGAGGGGGAGAAAGATCGAGATGGAGGCTGATAAACGTTGAGTTTGGGGGTATGAGGGAAGGAGTTGATTAAAAGAAGAAAAGGAAGCAGCGTGGAAGAGATAAATTTGGAGAGGAGGAAAGAAAAGTGCCCCTAAAACATTTTTAGAGCGCTCCTCTTTCTTCTTCTTTAATTTGCCAGCAGCTCTCTCCGACATTGACCCAGGGGTGTAAAATAATGGTGCTTTGTCTCTTTCATTCTCCTCCTCTCCCTTCTCTGCTACTCTAATAGACCTCTGAACAGACCTCGAAACACAGTGCCTTAGATGGCCAACCTTAACAATACTGTTATTGACAGGGACAGAGATTGTACAAATACATTCTTAGTAAAGGAATTAACCTAACCTATCCTACACCTTGACTTTATGTTTGTCTTTCAGGGCTGTGACTATCTTCTTTCTCCTGTAGTAGGATTGGACTAGCCTGGTTCCAGACCTCTGAATCACCATCATCCACCTACAATTTGGTCAGCGATTCAGCAAAATGGTGACAAGCGTGGATGCAGCTGTAAGTCGACTTACAAGAATTCTTTGACCTATACAATTGACCTATTTCTTCAATCATCATGAAAATTTTGAACTGCTCCTCGTAACCATTGCTACAGCTTCTGTGCTGAAGGATAGCGGCATTGGTTTGGGGGGAAAAAAAACAACCCAAACAAACTGAAAAGGTCTGACATGAACACAATAACAGACTGAATAATGAGGTGAAATGAGGTGAAGTGCAGGTGAAGTACACAGTCTACAAAGATGAGTCCCTCAGAGGACTGAAGGCCAGAGGGCTGGATCTGCATCCTCCTCACAGACACCCAAACTAATGGTGCATTCAGGTGGTCTTCATGAAAATTTCCATGTTTGCCGCCAGGAATTTGCATTTAAACCAGGCGCAAAAGCAACATCAGCGAATGAGCAACAACAGAGGAAGGGCAGTAAAGTGTGTCTGTGAACTCTGCTCCTGTCAGGTGTCTGCATGTGCCATATGCTAGTGTTTGCACCTGTGTGTGTGTGTGTGTGTGTGTGTGTGTGTGTGTGTGTGTGTGTGTGTGTGTGCACGCGCAAGGAGGCATCCACATTGGAGCAGAGCAATTTGTTTTTTGTGATGCGTGACCTGTCACAACATGAGGCAAGCAGAAAAGCCTTGGGCTAAAGTTGCAATCCAGCCCTTTTTATCCCATTCTCACAGCGCCTCTAGTCTCTAATTTCAACAAAATTATTCCATGATGCCTATAAATCGTATATGTAATGGCTTTGTGGTGGCAGGAGGCACAGAGGGGAGACTTGGTTCCCTCTGTGCCCTCTAGCTTTTATTATTTACATCCTGCTGCGGTTCTTTCATTGGTTCAGTTCGTGTGATGTGTTTACTAGTGACTGATGACCAGCTGAACACAAACACCTGGAAAATACAGTGTGGTTACCTGTTACAGTATATCCTGAATATACAGGTTGATGAGAGCTGTCTAAAAACACGTGACACACAGTGAATTTTAGCTTATTGCCATCTTAACTGCCAATTTGAATACGTCAACAAGCAGTCTGGAAGTGTGAACCAACGATACCTCACATCCATGTGTTACTACACTCCTGTATGTATGTTCAATGTACAGTTATTTTAGACATATTTTATTCATCTATGCAATGCAGAACCTTGCCATACGTGACTTAAACATTTATTACTAGACCTGCACTACTAATGTGCAGCTTGTTCTTATCTTATGTTGTTCTTTGTTTCTGTGATTGAATGCAACTTTTATTAGATAGCAACAGCTTGGAGAGAGACAGGAAATGTGGGAGAGAGAGAGAGAGAGAGAGAGAGAGAGAGAGAGAGAGAGAGAGGATGACATGCAGCTAAGGCCCGGACCGGAATCGATGCTACTTTCAAATGTGCCCTATGTATCTTTCTACATAGCTGCCATTTGGACTGTAACTGATATATATAGCCATGGCACTGTTTGTGCATGTATGAGTCAGAATGCTGCCGTCTATGTGGATGGAGAAAATCTTTACATACGGCAAATCAAATCATTTGATTTAATCTGTATTTGCATGACGTAGTAGCTGCCAACTTTTGATGATTGGCTGACGCTGACACGAGCAGCCAGGCAGCCACACAACACACACAAAAAGGAAAAAGCCTCAGACTTTATCCACATTATCTTTCTAACTCCTTCTGCTCCACATGCCCACACACATGTCTTGTGTTGCACCTTGACTTGCTCACTGAGCTCCACCAGAGGAAAAAGTGCAGTAGTAATCAGTTGGCCGGCTAGATGCACACACACTTGCATCTGTAACATATTGATCGGCTAAATGATGCAGTCCTTTGTCTTAAGTGGCACTACTAATAAAAATCTTTATATTGTGATGTGGCAGCTGTCAATCAAACTTACAGCAGTCCACCGACTCAGAGGCTTAAAGGCTATAAGAGCATTTCTGATTCATCCTGAAACACATTTTGCCTTTCAGTAATAAAAACGTATAAACAATAAATCAGAAAATGTCTTTGCACGTAGCACTTCGATTCTATTCTCTCTATTCTTATCTCTCTTCCTGATGTTTCTATTTCTCTCTCTCTCTCGCGCCATCTTTCTCTTGGTCTGTGCAAACTTGGCAATGGGTCAACAAATTCTGTGCATGAGGGAAACGATTCCTCTGAGTCTCTCTGCCTCCCTCGCTCCTTGTTTTAGTAAAGGCTAATTGGGCCTCTCATTAACAGTATAGCAACCTTCAGCTGTTAATGATGTGGAACTTTTTGATTTGGCTACAGGCTGAACAGAAGAGGAGTTGGGAAGTTTGCCTGCTACGTCGGGATCAAATTAGGGAGGTGTGGAAGTGCTGAAGGGGAAGTGGCGTTTCCCTCCTCATTTTGTTGTGTTTGCTGTTTGCTGCCATTAAAACGTCCCCGAAGGAATTTCACTGCGATGCATTATGCAGGTTGCCCTTTAACGGAGACACTTTTCAATTCTGTGCGACCCACACCGGTCAAATGAAGGTTAAATGAGTTAAAATAGAACTGAACGCTGTCTTTTATTATCAGCGCAAGTGAAGGGAAAGGTGCAAAACGGTCGAAAACAATGTGACCAAGTTGTTTTATTGGAGGTTTTGTTAAATTTTATGTTCTCTTACTCTCAGCAGAAGGACTTCAGACGTCCATGTGTCTGAGGGAAGTCCCATTCTTTTTTTCAGGAACACAACTTTCTGAGAGTCGTCTTAGGATGCAGACTTCACCAGACTTTGCTTGGAAGATTACCCATAATTCATAGCAATATGGATCATAGCAATTATGATAATCACAGCAAAACAACCAATCTGTTGGACATTGTACAGCTGCAACACGTTCATTTTTGAGGACATCTGTTATTATTTTTGGTATGTAAGTGTATTGATGTAGTGAGATGTGATATTCCACACATTCTGTATGTATGACATGCAAAAAACCTCTAATGTGAGCTGAGGGTTTGATATGAATATAACATTAAAAGTGCAAATGCTGCACATTATCAAAGTAAAAGGACAGCTTTACTGCACATATCAACCACCATTATCTTACATTTATCCCCGTTTAACCTTTATCTCTGTGATGCTTAAGCATGTCAACCCCTCTCTCTCTCTCTCTCTCTCTCACCTTTCCTGTCTCTCTCGTCTGTCACTATCAATTAAAGGCAAAATGCCCCAAAAAACAATCTTAAAAATATATATAAACAATAAGAAAAACATACATCAATCAAAACGTGTGTGTAGTGTTTTATTGATACTTAACAGCTGCTGAATTCTCCAGAGCTGCTTCAGGTCCAGCTGCCCTGCATCACCTCAATCACTTCCAGCTGCTTTGTATTTGTCACAGTGTGTAGGCCTTTTTCACAGCAGATATTTTGGGGGACCAGAACCCTGAAACTGAAGCAGCTAAATGGTATTCAGCCACCATTCATTTTATCATTTGCACCTGTGACATGTCACAATGTCCTCTGTGAAGACGGCCCATTTAAGGCAGAATTTCCTCGTCCTCTGTGTCAGTTTGTCAAGCTGCCTTGTAATTCTTACTTTGTGTTATTCCTGAAATAGTCTGATAATCAATCTGCTACTTGCTTCTTAGCACTTGTTGTTAATTTCTTCGTCATTCCCCAGATGTAGGCGATGATTCGATGCTGGAAGGAAACTCCGCTGATACTGACTTTTCACATAATATTCTTTATTTGCCTCAAAGATCAGGATCAACAGGCATGCGCATCTTAACCTGGACAGCACCCGTAGCCGAATCAGTACTGCTGCCTCGAACACTGTTCAAACTCATCTTTTATACCTTTAGACATACATGGGGTCCTACTATAACACATGAGTCTGTAAACTTCCGTTCCCTATCTAGGGGTCAGAAAAAGAGACCTCTCAGAATGATGTTTCACGTACCTTAACCTCTCAGAGATAACCTTTCACATACCAAGGAAGACCTCGTCTAAACAACAATACATCTTATCTTTAAGGTGCCCCAACGTCTGCTAGTTGTTTACCTGGAACATTGCATACGTGGCAACTTTGTACTGCATATCATTTTATGAAAAGACTACTTTTATGATTAGTATCAAATAATACACATCACACTAACCTGCCTGTATCTTCTTGCCTTCACCCTCATCACCCTCACCTGCAGTCAGTCAGCCCAGTCCTGTTCACCCTTGTGACCTGCTTCCCCATTCGATATCATTTAAGTGCACCTTATTCTGCCTCTGGATTCTGCCTCTGGATCTGGGTCTTTTCCTGAAATCCTGCCAGTTGATATACAGAGTTTGATCATTGAGAAGCTTCTTCCTGTCGCTGCTGTGGTACCCTGTATCTGACCATGTCTGTGAGGGCTGACAGCCAAACATCAGCATTTTAAAAAAGTTCAGTTTTCTGGGGTTAAAAACAGTGAAAGTGTGGATGGAAAGCCAAAACAGAAAGGAAGAAATGTATTTTCAATTAGTGGAGATATTGTATTCACAAACCCCAAAGCTCCTCCTTTATTTGTCTCACTGAAAGAAAATGTACTAATAACAATCCTCAATCCCAAACAACTTTCTTTATTCTTTCCCAATGTGAAAAGCTAGAGTACAGTCTGTTGTGTTACCCAGGCGTCCATCTGTTTGTAGAGCTGGACTGATGGCTATGTGATGTCTGTTAACACCCATCACACACTTCAGTGTGAGCACCCTTCAGAAAATGACTGGCTGCCCTTCTGCCCACTCAGACTGTCAGCTGTAATGACATTTAACCATCCAGCTGAATGGGTCTGTGTGTGAGTGTCTCCATGTAGGTGTGTGTGTGTGTGTGTGTGTGTGTGTGTGTGTGTGTGTAGCATCAGTTTGTGGATGCAGTGGCAGTATTTTCAAATATTTATTACATGTATTACATTACTATTCTTACATCTGGGAGCATATTTTAAGTGGTTTGTGACCTTTCAGAAACCGCAGCAGCCTATTCATGTCTTTTTTTTATTGTGTCAGGCATATTGTGTCTTTCTGCTTTTATTGTTACTTGACATTTGGCGGCTTCACTCTTAAGAGGTCAGGTCATAAGTGGCCTCAGTGTTCACTGTGAATGTCTGAGCCACTGAAAATACTCTTTTTTATCCAGTTCTATTCAACTCATTCATTCGTTCATCTGCCAAGTACAGCAAAAGCTTCTGTTAATTGTGCTGTTTAGTCCTACAGTGTCTGTTGTGGTCTGTAAAGAGGCTGCTCTTGGCTGGGATAAAAAAAGACACTGTAAGATGTAACATTATTATTTACACCTAGTACAAATCTGCCAGTTGTCTATCACTTACTGAAGTAAAATATAAAAGTCAAACGTGGAAATGTTTGACTTTGGCTGCTTCAGGTAACTCAGAGCACTTAATTGATGGTAGGATTGTCATCTTGGTCAAATGTTAA
Organism: Enoplosus armatus; assembly: GCF_043641665.1. Classification (NCBI taxonomy): domain Eukaryota; kingdom Metazoa; phylum Chordata; class Actinopteri; order Centrarchiformes; family Enoplosidae; genus Enoplosus; species Enoplosus armatus. Next base: position 6,680,547 of record NC_092190.1, on the reverse strand, counting down.
AATGATCAAAGGTTACACGAGACAGGACATGTGTACTTTTAACATTTAATCAAACCATGATCTTTTCAATAACCCAGCAATTACCTTTCAGTATTATAGAAACCTGATTTTTAGTAGACGGTTAATAATTGGCCCAACAATTGTAATGTCTGTCCACCCCTTTAGTGAACACATTTCATGAGCTCTTTGCTCGGGGAGTCATTTGCTGTGGATGGACACCTGCAGTGCGGAGTATTTTATTTTATTTTTTTATGACACCATTAACATAATGCTGGTCATTAATATGGAAGACTCCAAGACGCATGTAACAAGCAATAAATCAAAAAACGACCTTGAGAGGTTGAGCTGTTGAGACTCCTTCCTTTGATGCGCTTCAAAACACTTCACAGGGTCTGAGCTGGCGACCTGAAGCTTTTCTACTTTCTGGATTTCATGCACATCTTGTTGCACAGCATCAAAATGTTCCCTTTTAGATCTTGCCCCTCAATTACATCTTAATAAATATCTTTCCTCTGAGGCTTTATTATTTGGTTTGCTGTTAAGTTGGCCTGCAAAGAAGTTACTTACATTTGAACTAAAAAGTACAACAAATCCTTTGATTAGTCTCTCTGCAGTTCACATAAACTCCCGAACATCAGATATCAAACTGAAGACCAAAGCTGGAGCTTTAATCTGTGATCTTTTGGGGGGCAGGATCTGAAGCTGAAACAGTCAGTCAGGTGAAAATTGACTTCATGTAAAAATCATCTGAGATATGATATTTTTGACACATGAACTACATCCCTCATCTTTACATGGTTCACTTTGTAACTTTGAAAAAGTCTGTGGACTCTTTGACCTGTTCAATGTCACAGGAGCAGCGTGCGTGAATTACACTTGATAAGAACTGATCCAAGAATCTGATTATAACTCCCATGCTGATCTTTGGTGACTTGACCTTGGAAAATAGTTTAAGAACCCACAAAGCTGAGGCCAACAGTTAAACATTAGAAATTAGAGCTTTGGCGTAGGAACACATCTCCAAATTCAGTGTTTTATTCTACTACTGCCATTTGCAGTTTCTCATTCCCTGTAGATTTTTAACATTTCCCCCTGACCTTTACAAAATGACCAGGAAATGGGAGGTGTATTCATTTCCCTCTTCTCATTGTTGCTTCTTCCCCCAAATTATCATTTGACCTTCACTGCTGTCCGATTTCCTCGCCACAGCTCGGTAAGGATGCTCGAGTGCAGTCGGCAGACATAAAGTTAAAAGACTGGACTCTAGGTATTTACTCCAAAAAAATGTAAATAACAAACAGAATGAGTGTCGTTTGCAAAAATGTCTTAATGTTACAAAAAATACTATGTCTAGAATAATTACTACCTTTCTAGCATTATTAATACACATAACACAGATCGTTGCAAATTTAAGAAACTGATCAAATGATCTAAAGTAATCACTTGACTTAATCTCAGTGGTTCATATGGTATAAAGAAACACATATTATAGCAGTGGTAGCTTATTTGTAGTTCTGCAGACTCATTTCATTTCTTTCTTTGGAGGTCCCGGTTCTACCTGCACTTTAATGGACATGAAAACATGGAGGCTTAAAGTCCAGTCCACATGATGTACAGTTACTACATAACACTGTCCGGGCTGCTGGTGTGGTGCAAAAACCAGACAGACAGTTAGCTTACCTTTCTGTCTATTTTTGGCTCCATGAACATAAACTGATCTTTTGTTTAAAAGAGGAACTCCACACTGTCGGGTGTGGTGTCTTGTACTTGTAACCACACTCGACTGTGATGTATGACTGCACCTTGATGCACTGGTAAGTTTTGTATTGCACAGCGGGTGTGGACAGATTAAACTGCAACCATGAAATGACAGAACAAGCAGGATTAGCAGGGTGTGGTTGCTCTTTAAACACTGTACAATCTCTAACCTCACACACATGACAACGCCCAGCTTTCACGTTGGAAAAGCACCACAGGGTCAGTTCTACATACTGAATGTACCTTCTTATCATGGTGCACAAATCGAATAGAACAAGTTCGTTTTGATATCTGTTCTCAAATTTCAAATAATTACATTCATCTGCCGTTTGTGGTCACCAGTTTGCAGACACAGCACAAAGCATTTTATACTGTATCAGTTACACATGGATGGGCTCTCGAGTTGGTGACTCAACTCATGATCAAGTTGCACAGAAGTCAGACAGACTTTGCAGCTCATTTTTATTGACTTTAGACTTGACTGAGACTTTAATAAGATTGGTAAAACACTCTTTAGACACTTTTTAAGGGACATTAAAACCCTTGGGCTGAAAAGTTTCTGTTTTAAGCATTAGTTAATAGGTAATAAGGCCCTTACAAGCCTTATTGACATTATTGTGTTAATAAGACTATTTAAGTGTTAATAAGCACATTTATTGTTATATTATATGATACTTCTCTTAAAGATGACATTTGCTTTGAAATACATGTCTGTAAGATAATGAAGAGAAAAATATAAGGTTGATTGACTATGGTTTTAGCTTTATTTTTGTCCTTTATAGTCAGCATGTAACTCTGATTCCTTTATACCCTTATTTGTTTTCATATGATTAAGTCCTGAAAGTTATAGAAGGAGCCATTGCTGTTCGGGCAGAGCCATCATGGAGATTTGACCTGGTGACTTATGAGCTTCTTCAGTCAGATTCTTTCGGACGTGGCCAGTACACAACGTCTGAGAGTCACAGCTGGCTGTTGTTTTGTGTTGTGATCAAGACTTCTTTCCTTGAATGTTTTGATGCCCTCTGTGACCAACCCCTTCATAACCAGTGTGACCCGGCGCATCTCACATTCTGGTGAGCAGCAAAGAAACACCACCGGCATCATCACATTCCTCTGTGAATACACACAAACACACACACAAGCACCCACAAATGCATGCATGCAAGCGACGTGCACACATCTCCCCGGCAACTGTCTAGGGCTACTCTCCTCTCTCTTGTTCTGCCTCCTATAATATATTTTCAGGCTGTTGTGTCTGCACCCACAGGAATCATGTAATAACAGCTTGTCAAGGCTTTTTGTGCCGGGAAAACATTTGCATATTCAAATGTGTTGAGGAGTGAAGCTTGCCATGGTTGATTCTCTAATGTGCATATTCACAGAGTGGGTTTGTGTTAATGTTCTGCAACAGCTAATAGACGCATCAGGCTCATTGTTTTCAGTTTTTTTTCCCCCCGATTTTCACAATAAAATAAAACGGAGAGAGCTTGCCTGAATTCATGTTCCTCACATGCATATTTATGCTTGTGTTTGTGCATGTCTGAATTCCCTCATACCCATGCACAAATACATTTCTGATTTACAGCCTGTTTTTTCCCTGCCAAGAGACACTATCAGCCTACAAATAAAACATAATGGAGGCCAAGTAAACACTGAGTGCACTGAGGCCATTCCAACTGCAGCTTTATCACATGCACACACACAGATGTAGAGATTTCCTTCTTGAGCAACGCCAAAAACATATTTTCACACTCACTCTCAGCGGTTTCCAGTTGTGCAGATACTTTCAGTTTTATTTGCAGTTTAAGGTTTTCAGATAACCGTCTCTGAGACTTCTGCCGCTTCCCCAGAACAATGGAGCCAAATGGAGTTTCATTTGTAGCATTCAAATCATTCAAAAAGACATTTAAAACTCAACAGCAATGTCTGTTTTCAGAAACAATGTCCCAGTTATTCAGAATAATCCACAGACCTCGCTAAAGAACTTTATCAGAATAAATGGGACATCACTGCTGGAATCACAAGCTGCTGTTGAGTTTTTCAAATATTAACTTGTTTAAGCGCCGCACACTGAATTCCATTTACTCCATTGTGCCGGAGTGGAAGCAGAGATCTCTGCAGCAGATAGGACAGAACCTCGGCAAATAACACCAAACTTGAGGCACATGTGGCACAAGTCTAGATATCACAAAAGCTAACTTGGAAGGCAGTCGTGGATAAAAGAAACTTACATTGACTGTTGGTAAGGGACAGGACACCAACCTGCAGGGGGTGCTTTACACACTAAAGCCTCCTCCCTAAAGGAAGCCTGGGAACCATACAAATCTGCAAGCTCATGCTTTATTTGCTCCGGCAGATCATTGGCATCGGTGTGGCGATGTCAGGCTATGCTGAAGGTGCTTTCAGACTAAATGTGAAAACAATTTCTGTCTCACTTTGTTCATTTGATTTTGACTGCTGGAGGGTTTTTTGTAGTCCGTGTTTATTCACTACAAACACGCACTGTGGTGACTGTACCAATATAGCAGCTAACCAGCTATTATGTGTATTGTTATGATCTCAGAATTTACAGGAACTCCAGTTCTTTGCTTATTTTTCTCTCCTTTTTCTTATCATACAGCTTCGTGATAATTGCTTTTTTTTTCTGCGTCAATGTGAGAGGACACGGACAGACTTCGTGTTTCCAAGAGCAAATCTGCATACAATGTGTCCACTGGTCTTTTTACAATGACTTTCAATGCAGTCATGCTGCCTATAAAATTCACTTCATGTTCAACCTGAGCACTGAGCAGTTCTGCCTTTGCTACGTAGACTGGACAGTCATCATTCACTGCAACAGGTTAAGCATCAGGAAAACGTGAACAAATGTTGTTTTAAGCGCAGCGAAGATCGTAAGCATGCATCTAAGAGGAAGCTACGAGCCGTGGAGGAGGGGCTGTTGTGTTTACAAAACGCAACCGACAAATCTTACTCATTCGGCCTTTAAATCGAGGTCTCTGTTGAGGGAAATCTTAATCCTTCAGCATACAATGATGTGCTTCCAACAGTTTTGGTGAATGACCTTTCCTGTTTCAACATGGCACAAAGCCAGATCCGTAAAGAAATGGTTTTCCAGCCTCACTGAATCTGAATGGCTGAATGAAACTGAAACGGCTGAATGGGAGTAAATACCTGCCGCCAGGCTCCAAAATCTGGTGGACGGGCTGAAACCAGAAGACTGGAGGTTGTTATAGCAGCATGTTAATGTCAATGGTTTTTATAATGAGATGATCAGCTTTCACACATGGGTGTAATGTTTGGGTTTCCACATACCTTTGGCCTTGTAGTGTATCAAGTGTGGATGATGCTGACTGGACTGTATCTATTTTAGACAAAAGGACAATATCGGACCATCATATGAGGAGCCCCGTGTGTCAGTGTAACCCTGGCGGGCCGGCTGCTTTAGAGAATTAGTTATGGCCTGTCAAGTCTTTGGAAGCTGCTTTAAATGGACTTGTCAATGAGAAAACACATAAACATTTATATTGCTTAAGGCTGAAATATGGGGAGCAATGAGCCTTTCATAAACCCAATTGCTCTCCTAGTGTTGAGTCATCACACACATTAATGACAATTTCAATACCTTCATTAGCACAAGCACACACACGCACACACACACATAATGACAATGTGTGCAATAGCAGCAGTTCTAATATTTCTACCCTAATTGTAATGGGTGATGTGACTCATGGCTGTTTAGAGCTATTGACTGGAGCTAAAGACACACTGTTTGTTTAAGTCATCATTAACACAACCTTCAATAAGGGTCACTGGCAGCAAGTGTAACACTGATTAGTGTGTGTGTGTGTGTGTGTGTAGAATGTGCTTGAGTAACAGTATGAAAGAGAGCAAAGTGAGTGTGTTTCTGTGTGTGAAAAAGCACTTAAAGCACTTGCATTGCTTTCTAAAAGTTCCCTTTTCACACTGAGACACCAAAACTGCAAGAAAACAGTATAAACTTTCCTCCCTCCTCCTTTTCTGTTTGAAAGGATTAGCATTAACGCCACTATCTGATAGAGGGAGGGTTGGATAGATAGGCAGTTGTGACAGACATGTGACAGATACTTTGCATGGCTTCAGCAGGTCAAACCTCCAATCTGTCATCCCCCAACTCTGTACGTGATGTGATTTTTGGTGTTAAAATAGACCAACATCTTTTTGTTTGGAGGGCAAATGCAAAGAGTCTGTGAATGGTGCATTTGTCTGATGAGTGTTGGACGGGTTGATGTTGACGTCTGAGTGAAGAAGAGAAATGTCAATCATCTCCGGCACAACCTGGGTATGTTGAGGTGAGACCATTACATGCATGGGACGTATGTTTACTATATCAAAATGGGATAATGTCAAGTTGGATATGATGGATGGGATGCAATGTATTGGATTACACATATAGGCTACTGAAAAGCTGATCAATACTTGAGTGGTTTTACATGGAAGACCTTGACCAGATTGATCCAGTGACATTTTTATCAGGCTCCCCTCACAACGCATTAATGTTTCATTACTCTGGAGACAACACAGGGTGCATTGCAGATTTTAATGTGTAAAAATGGTAGTACCTTTTATTCCTCGCAGCTTCCATCATAAAAAGATCACTAAAGCTTTTAGAAATCCAGATAATGTCTGTATTTTGTGTTTTTCAACGAAAAGTACCTCCAGGCTCGAGCTGACCACTTAGCAAGCTACTGACAGCACACAACTACTAGTGTATGTTGGCCTGGTTTCAGGCCTCTGAATCACCTGAATAAAACCTGAATCATCTGAAAGGGCCTGCCATGCCCCTCTTGAATTTAATTTTTGGACTTGCCATCCTGTTGCCTACTTGTAAGCCTGTTCCTGACCATTGCTTCAGTAAAGTTCCCTTCATCTTACCTGCTTGACTTGTCTGTGTTTGAGTCCTGCTGCCATTGTTGCCAGAATTCACTTGTCATTACAGTACAATCTGGTCTAAAATGGACCCAACAGATTAAGCATTTTTTTGTGGATGAACTTAATGAGGTGACTCATTCATGCCACTCTAATCTACAGAAAAGAGGCCAAAAAGCCTCCAGTTTTGAGCAGACGGACGCATCTCTGCCACTGACCCTCCATCAAGTGTCTTCCAAACCTTGGCTGGTGAAGTTGCCTGGATTTTCAAAGAACTTTAACTTCTCTCCAGCCTCCTCTGCATCCCAGTCTGCTACCCTCCAGCCTGCACCCCGGCCTGCTGATCTCAGGATCATTAGCCTCCGGCCTGCCTTTCAGTTGGCAGGCCTCGGGATTGCTCTGAGCCAGCTAGGCTGCCACCTGCCTGCCCCGATCCTGTATTTCTTGAACCATATGAGCCTTCAATGGACCCAATGAGGAGCCACCCTGATGCTCAACGGCCGTCTTTGATTGGATCTTGTTTTGCCATTTTACATAACATCAGCCAGATTTCCAGTCAGCCTTCCCTGCCGACGCTCAGCCAGATCTCCTGGGTCTCTAGTCGCCCATTCCCACCAACGCCCAGCCAGATCTTCCAGATCTTCAGTTGGTCGTCCCCCTGCCAGATCAGCCAGATCTCCTACCTACTGTCTCCCAAATTCACCTGCTCACCTGCTTTCACTTTCCCTCATCAACCCATTTCCACTCATTCCCTGCCAGAGTGACATTTGTATCCGAACCTGTTTCTGCTTTCTTGTTACGGGTTCCTGTGTTTTGACCTGTTGTTCTTGACCTGCTTGACCTAACCCCTGACCATTCCTTAACTAAATTTCCCTTCATCCTTCCTGCTTGTCTGTGTTTGTCTGAATTTGAGTCCTTCTAATCTTCTGTAGCTTCACCCCGCTGTTAGCAGTGCACGCAACAAAATGCTCCTTAGGAGTTGACTTCTCTCTTTAAGTGTTTGTGCACACAGTATTGTACCTTTGACTGTCTTTATATTTTCTTTATATGTATATTCTATATTTTCTAACACAGTTCAACTTCTGTACTAATGATTCAACCAGGAGAGTTACATGTTCATCTAAGCCTTGCTCCAACTGTCTGTTGTCTGTCACCTGTCTATGTAGAAAATGAATGGGACTTCTGGATCCCTGGACGCCTAAAATAACTCCTCCTTTGCCACCACATAGTAAGTTACATCATCTAAAAGCTTTCCTGATCTCAGCTGTGTCCTCACTCTGGCTGTGCTGTTTTCTGCCCCATGAACTCCACCACCCTGATCTTTCTTTCAGCCTCTTTTGCTTCCTCGATCATTATTCTTTTCCCTCTCCATGTCCCAGTTCTCTCTCCATTGCTCTGCTCTCCTTTCCCTCCATCTCCCTCCCTCCTTACCTCCCTCTGTCGCCTCAGGAACAATTCACCACCAACTGACAGTCTGATTTAGTTCCAATACCAACCTCCCATCTCTCTTTCTCTCTCTCTGTCTCTCCCTCTCTATTTCTCTCTAGAGAGAGGGTGTCGCATATAAATCTCCGCTGTAGCCATCTATTACCTTCTACATTCGAGCCCTGACCTAATTCCTCCCCGTCTCCAATGTGTCAGTAGGTCCAGGATATAGTGGCCTCAATGTAGTCGGTCTCCCTCTCTCTAATCCAGACTAAGTCTCTTCTGTGTTTTATGGTTAATGATTTTACTAACACTATCTCATATTACCTCACACCATTAATGAAACAAGACAAATTGCCCCATATATAGTTCACTTTATTTCCCCAATCGCTTCTTTTTTTGTCTCTGGAGGTATTCAGAAGTAGTGTGTGAGTGTGTGTGTCTAAAATGACAATATTCACTCTTATTGAAAATTATTGCATCAGTAGTTTAGCATGATAAAAGGGTCAGCCATTTTCAAGAGGTCATTATCATTCCTCGATAGATCAAGATCTATTATCAGTCTCATTCCCAAACTTAACCGCCCCCCTTTGGGTCTAAAGCCAAATTTACCTCTACTTTTAGTCAATGATGAGAATCCATTTCCATCACAGAAACAGCGGCATAGTCATAGTTATATATATATATATATATATATATATATATATATATATATATATATATTGTTAGAACCTCTGGTCTCACTTGGGGCCCTGAAACAATAAATATTGCTGGCCCTGTAGGCCCAGAGCTGGATATGAGCCTTTTCTCACTTTTTTGGCCCCCTGTGCATGGAGCCGCTGATGACTTCTCATGTGCTGACTTTTATTGCACTTCTGAGACTGCATATGCAATTCCAGTTAATTAGACAATTCATTTTAATTAACAAGTAATCACCAGTTAATCGAGTGGCTCAGCAGTTAACATTGTCCCATCACAGAATAAAGACATGCAGGTCAGGTGAAGTGGTAACTCACTTCATTGGCAAAAACTGAACATAATATAGAAAGAGAACAACAACGATGTATGACACAAACACATCATCACAAAAAACATACAGTCGAACAACAACAAGCAAGGACATAAAAGAAGAACAGAACAGTAACAAAATATAATCATAATTATACATTGAAAATCATCAGAAAGAGGAGAGTACTGAGGGAAAATATTTAAGCAAATAAACAGCTCTTGCCAAAAGGTCTGTACCACATCACAGTGAGAAAAGTACAAAGATCTGCAATGTCCAAATATTTTGTAATAAAGGAATTAACATGGATTTTAAAACGTACTTCTTTATCATTATTATATATATACTTATAAGGAACGTAAGGTGGAATCCCTAAATTTGTTCATCTGTCTACATGTGATGTGCTATGCTAAGCTAAGCTAATTGGTTGCCGACTGTAGATTCATATTTAATCGACAGACAATGAGAGTTGTATCTATCTTCTCATGTAACTCTTGGCAAGAAAGCACAACACGTCCATTTAATAAATGTGAAGAGTTAAAAGGCGCTTCACAGGAAAACACAAAACCATAAGATATAACAAGAATTACAGGAAATGATCAAACAGGGAATTAAATTAACCTGAAAACTTCTTTGGAGTTGTTCCATTTTGCATCGTTTGTTTGTGTTTTCTATATTTGTTGTAATATTGGTGAATGTGTTTCTTAATTTGCTTGCATTTTATTCATTTTTTACTAAATTTGTGTGACCTCTTCACCACACTTGGAGGCTAGTTTTGACACACAATGAGACTGTGGTGGTGATCCAACAATATGGGAATCTCTGAGGCTACAGTATGTGGGGGTCGTTGTAGTTTATCCACCATGATGTGAACAAAATAACAACCAGGCCTAAAAATATTTTTTTGAAAGCTTCACAAAGGTTGTCTTTATTACAAGAAAATTGTACTGAATTGTACAATAGGTCCTTTTAGTGTGTCCAACTCTCTCTTATATGGTTTAGTCTGCACAAAATATACAGTATATGTGGATGGACACGTTTATATACCTGTCGGATCTTCAGAGGTGGGAGGGATTCCATTTATCCTCTCAAAAGTTCTCCTTTCAGATGGGTAATTATTTCCAAAGTGCCCTTTAAAAGGATTCCATCAGAAGCGAAAGCCAAGAGGGACTAAAAAGAAATGAAATGATCAGTCTTATGGTGCAATCACACCGTGTTGGTATATGGTGGATGGCAAACTGGACTTTCGGCGTGGTCAGCAATAAAAAGGTTGGCCTGAAGGTGCTTTGAAACATGTAGGCCAATAAACATGATTGAAGAGATCAAGTTAAATCCACACAGCAACGTTCATTGTTTTCAGTGCTGCCTGCCTCCAAATCATAGACTGTATAAAACAAGTGGACACACCCATTGGTTTGTGGACTACGAACTATGAACTATGAACATCATGCTGTGTGGAAGAAGACTTGAAAAACTAGCGAATGAGGGTCATTTTCTCATAGACTTCTATACAATCGGACTTCTTTTTGCAACCAGTGGAGTCGCCCCCTGCTGGCCATTAGAGTGCAACTAACTAATGGAGATTGAAGTGTTACAACCATCAACCGTCTTAAAACGTAGAGCTCAACACAAACCGGATCTAAACGAACATTTCTGGCCCTTTGGAATAATATTACATCAAGCAATTTATACATGCAAATATATTCATAAGGACATGACCAGATTACGTAATTAATGGAGCACCAGTAACTCTGGTGCGTTGTACTGCTTCCCACATGGTGTGATATGTACTGAGTCTTTTTAAATGAATGATTTTGTCTCTTACTTGTTTTAATGAGGTGCTATGGTAATAGAGAGGTGGAGGGCACGCAACAAACGGCATCTGGATTCAAAACAGGGACGTACACCGCTAACATTCCTGTTGTTTTTAGTGTTTATTTTGGGGCTTTCAGGTTGTGTGGAGGCATGTAATGGTCAGTGGCAGCTTGACATGAAAGCGTGGTCTACAGTGGAAGAAGCAAAAGAAGGAACATAAAAGTAAGCGCGTATGACAAAAATCTTCCTCACATCTTTTTTGATCCAACTTTTCTATCTCATTGGAGCACAAAACCTTTTTTGTGATATTTCAGCTTCTTTTCAAATGTCTGGTGTTTCCCCTCATGTTTGTTTTATGCTTTCAATAAAGTATTTATGATTCTGATTCTAACCAATAATGTGCATTAAGGTGGGTAAAAAAACATATTTGACTCTGACATGACTTTTCTGGTGTGAATTTCAGGCGATGGTAATATCAGTGTTGACAGGTGATATTTCAGTGGGTGGAGGAGAACAGACGGTATTTTCTGGATTTTCTGGACCCTGGTTTAGAGGTGGTTTGAAGGTTGGCGGATTAGAGGAGAAGGAAATAGGTTGACAGGGACAGAGGGGATAGGTGGATGGGAAAAAAGAAGGAGGAAGACGAGGGAAAAGATTTAGTTTGGGTGAGAGAAGCAGATGGAACAGAGGGGAGCAGAGAGAAGAGGATTTGAGGTGAAATAGAGAGGAGGGAGAATCAACTCAGCATGGAGCGTAATGAAGAAGAAGAGGGCAAAAAAAATGATATTTAACTCTCGTCTTCTTATTTATTCACCTGAGTGTGTGCTCTTGTACTTCTAGCTTTGTGAGGACCAGTTTGAGTTTTAGAAGTCATTAAGGACACCTTAGGAAAGTGAGAACAAGACTCGGTTTTAGGATTAAGGTTAGTTCTGATGTTTAGGTTAGGGGATGGGAATGTATCTCCTCAGAAGTATGGAAGTACAAACAGGTGCAAAGGAACACCTTCTATACCATGTTCCTCTGCTTTTTTCTCCCTCTCTTCTCTCACTTTTTTCTCTCTTATTTTCTTAATTTTTCCTTCTTTCCTTCCATCTTCAATCCTCTGCTTCCTTTGTCACGTTTGGTGAATTCAGGCAACAAAGGGAGGAGGTCTCAAACGCAGAGAAATACACACCAGGCAAGCAGGTAGTGGAGAGGGAAATTTACACAAGATGGTCAGTTACGGTTTGGCAACAGGATGGCAGTCAGAACAAACAAATCCAAGAGGGATACGACATGTGAGCAGGTCAGGAACAGGCAACATAAAGGCAGGAACTGGAACAGGTTTGGGTTCATATGACTGGAAGCCAAAGGCATGAGCAACATTGACAATCTGGCACTGACTGGGGAAAAGGGGCTGTAATAAGTACTGACAGGGTAACTGGGAGAAATGAGATACTGGGGAGTCAGGTGACTGGGACAGGTGGAACAGTCTGAGGGCATCTGGTGGACAGGTAGAGAATGACTGCAAGGCGTCATAGAAATGCAGGAGCCTGAAGAGGTTGTGACATCCTCTCTCCTCCCTTCTTAGCTCTCCTTATTATTCCTCATTGCTTCCTCCCCTCTCCTCGCGTCTTCTTTTTTTCTCTTCCGTCTTCTCCTCCTTCGATTTATTCTCCTTTTTGCTCCTTTTCTCTTCTCCTCCTCTCCTCTCCTCTCCCCTCCTCTCCTCTCTCCTCCTCTCCTCTCTCCTCTCTCCTCCTCTCCTCTCCTCTCTCCTCTCTCCTCCTCTCCTCTCCTCTCCTCTCCCCTCCTCTCCCCTCCTCTCCTCTCCCCTCCTCTCCTCTCCCCTCCTCTCCTCTCCTCTCCCCTCCTCTCTCCTCTCCTCTCCTCTCCCCTCCTCTCCCCTCCTCTCCTCTCCTCTCCTCTCCCCTCCTCTCCCCTCTCCTCCTCTCCTCTCCTCTCCCCTCCTCTCCTCTCTCCTCTCCTCTCCTCTCTCCTCCTCTCCTCTCCCCTCCTCTCCTCTCCTCTCCTCTCCTCTCCTCTCTCCTCTCCTCTCCTCTCTCCTCCTCTCCTCTCCCCTCCTCTCCTCTCCTCTCCCCTCCTCTCCTCTCTCCTCTCCTCTACTCTCCTCTCCTCTCCTCTCCCCTCCTCTCCTCTCTCCTCTCCTCTCCTCTCCTCTCCTCTACTCTCAGCAGGATTATTGATGGCCTCCTATTCTCTGTGGCCGGGCTGACAGGAAACAGAGACCCCTGTGAAGAGTTGAAACAGCATCACAACCCCTCAGGCAGGTGACCAGGTGACTGACTGTGTGTGTGTGTGTGTGTGTGTGTGTGTGTGCGTGTGTTTGTGTGTATGTGATGGGATTTGTGCCCAGGTTGGAGTTACGGTGGTTGCGCTGACAGAGGCAAAAAAATAAAGGGGAAAAAAAGAGGAAAAGGAGGAAAAGAATTCATTTTATCCAGTAGGATGAGAGGTTTGTGTGTGTGTGTGTGTGTGTGTGTGTGTAGTAACAGTGGACTCCTGCTACCTCCAGCCCCACAGGCCTCTCAGAATAAATGGATTTTCTTTTTCTATTCTAGGACGCACTGGACCTTATTTCCTTCTCATTCTCCTCTCTCTTTCAATCTCTGTCTCCATCTCTGTTCTCCCCGAGCTACAAGAACATGCTCACAGATGTTTTAACCCTCACTCTCAGCTCTATTATCTTGTAGAGTGCCATTAATAGACTTTAATTTAATTTGATGATACTTTATTACAGTAGACTATAAAAAGAAGCCGAACCAATCAAATCAAGACAAATATCCCACTCATACAAGTTAAAATAAGTTAGAACACACCAAAGGGATAAGAGGGAAATAGAAAATAGTCATAAGCATCAGTATTGTTGCTATGGTTACCAGCAGATTAATATATTTTACACACTGATTTAGAACAGTGGTTAAAAGATTTTCCAGTATAACATAAATAACTTGTTCCAAGGACCAACTGTCAGCATCAGTCATTTCACAAAAAAAGACCCAAAAACAACATGTTTATGTTCAAGTGACAAACAGCTCTCCCGCAGCTGTATGAGTTGTGTGAGGAGGTCAATCTAACAAAACAGCCTAAAGCTTTAATTCTCAACCAAAGAGAAACATAAACTCCATGTTTGTTAAATGCCTTCTGAGAAGCCCACACATCTCTTCATATGGAAAGAAGTCCACAAGGTTGCTTATATTATCACGCTTACATTAGCCCAACAGGATTAGCTTTGCTGGTTTCATCACTGGTTTCTGCCTTTGTTCTTGTTGGAAAGATGTCTCCACACTTGATAAGGATAAGCCACTGCCTGCCATGAGCGTTTTTACTTTAATTAATTTGAAAAGGTTGTATATTGCAGCTTTACAGTAAGTAGTGCTCGTTCTTGTTTAAATAAAGCTCCTCTATCAAAAGACTTGGTAACACAAAGCTGCCGAGCTGATGTTTATGTAAGCTTTGTCATTTAGCATTCACACAATTTCTTATAAGACATGCTGTTGAAAATCCTGCCCTTGAATTTTACTTGTCAAATTCTAGCGTAGGCGTTTAGGAGCCGTCCATCTGCTTTGGCTCTCAGCAGCTCTCAAGCCTGGAATCAAATCTAGAGAGAGAGACTGAGTCTCTTGACATTGTCCAGAGAGGGTCCATCTCCAAGTGATCTCCATGGTGATAACTGCATTATGTCACATCTTACGGCCGCATGGGAAGCTGTGAATGGAGGCAGAGAAAGAGATTCAGTTTCATCACGACGTGCACATTAATAAATGAGATACAAGTCAAGTAAAAAGGCTGTATGTTGACTATGTAAATACAGATAACAGGCCTATGTGAATGTTGATTATGTTCATGATATTTGCATCACACTTCTCCTCCTTCCACTGATTAAAAGCTGATTAATGTTCCCTGCAAACAACTCCACACGAAGCTTACAGATACTGACCCTGATCCAACCATGCCACAAAAAATACTTGTTTCTGATTGGCTGGCAGGTGGTGTTAAAATCTTATACATCTCAAATACAGTTGTGGTCATCAGTTTGTCATCAAAGTGCTGCATAAGTAATACGCGACAAAGACACAGACAAAGACAAAGAAAGGCTGCATTCACTTCCACATCAAATATTTTCTTCTCAGTGCTGTCTTCTCTTAATTCCCAAAAGTGGGATGGCAAAACCTCCTCTCAGCCTTCATCCATTACAGTCATGGGACGTACAAACTTAGAGGGTACAGAGAGCCGAAGACAAGGGACACCTCCAGGCTAGCCTCTGTTCCACCAGCTTCAGCTGTCTCTCATTCAGCATTTCTTTAATCCAACTTTCTGAAAATATGGAGTGTGTTCCTGAGGTTTACTTTCCATATTCTAAGACAAATCACCACCACAGCAGTTGCTATTGGTAATCGAAACCTTTGTGATTTAAAAAAAGTTAAACAGAGAGCACTTTGTGAGCACAGAACAAGAGCCTTTGGAGATTAGACCCCGTTATGACGTCATACGCCATGAGCAAATTGAATTGAATTTAACATTCAAGACAATTAAGCAATTGAATAATCCTGTTAAAAATCTATGATTTCCCATTATATTAATTTACAGACTACAATCTTTATTTTATGGTCAATAGTTTTAATATTAGTAGTAATTACTTAATGTAGAAAAAAAACCCTGTAAAATAATACTGTGAAACTTTTGCAGTGTACTGTAGAGCAGATCTGTGTCTGTCCACTTGCATTTTACTACTGACTTTGTATGCAATTGCGCCACCCACTTTTACTTTGACCACGAGTTAGAATTTGTCTCTTACTGTCCATGCTGCTGTGTGGGATTCGTTGCTCTCCCTGATTTGTCAAAGAGCAAAGAGACTAAAATGGACAAATTAAATTACAACACAAGTAAAACAAGAGATGTCAACATACCGGCTCAAACAAAAGTGTAGAACCATTTGAATCTCAGTCGAAACATCTGATTAATTCCGCCCTCTCTGGTTGAAGCTCCGCTGTTCTCTGAACTCATCCGGTTCTCTGTGGCACATGGTTTCACAGGTTTCACAAACAATCATGTTCAGTTTGATTGTTTGCTTTAAACCTGCCAGGAGCAGCAGATGGGCAGGGATAACTGATTTCAAGATAGACTGCTTGAACGTTCGTGTTCGCCTTGGGAGAACTCAGTCAATCCCAGAAAAGTAAAGGAGAAAATGTTGTCTACACACTATGCATGTGCACGTGGATAAAGTGAGAGTCTCGGAGGTGTAAAGTCACACCTGTACAGTTAAGTCCTCAGCCCACATTCAACACATACCTGTAGAAGGAAGGAAAAACAAGGGGAGCAAATGATCTCTTGGTTTAACAAAAGTGGGAACTGAATTTTACTTTCAACCTCAAGACACCTTCGACAAGAAAACATGTAATGTTTCGTCACTGTCTGTCGGACACCTCACCAGCTTGTCTTTGGTTGCCACATGTTTGCTCAACGGTGCTGCTTACTCAGAAACGTTGGCAATCAGAAGGCATTAAAATGTAACATCACCACAACATGCAGGCCCACGACGATAGAGGCGTCAGGACAGGATCCTCCTCGGGGTCTGGACGCTGGTGGAGGGATGCAAAATATTTTGGCATTGACAGACAAAGTGTGCAATGATTTAAAGCTTATGAACATGTTTGTATTAACAATGAATCAAAGGATTACATGTAATGTGACAGGGGTCGCTTGTAGTGACAAACCAACAGAGAATTATCATGCAGTTCCCTTCGACTCTATGGAGAATTTCAGCTAATTGTTTTGGTTTTCAGTCTCAGCGCTCTCATCAGCCTCATTTCCAGCAGCTGGAAGCTATTTTCTGCAAAGCTCCAATAAACCCGCTGCAAACCACCTGCACAGCTCCAAACAGCAGACTAACACAGTTACTGACGAGCTGGTGAAGAAAGTGGAACATGGAGGTGGTGGAGACCAAACCAGAGCTCAAAGGAGAGTAAATACTGGACTTGCATTCACCAGGTGGCCAGAAAAACAAACTCTACATGAATGCTATTGTTGCTCAGTGTCTGCTGGATGTGTATAGTTGGCTAACACATTCACCATAACAAATTTATGAGGTGACAATATATAAATGTTGTGTTTGCAGCTTGTTCTACTCCCCTCAAGTGGCAAAAAGAAACGAAAATGCTGCTCTGAAGATCAGTTCCTTTAGTGACTAAATGATCGGTGTCTACAATGTTGGGACGAGAGGTGATTGAATTAGGGTAAAAAATAGAAATAAATACAATTAATATGTGGATGACAGCATGGGAAATCATACATGGCAGACACAGGAAATTCATGAATGAAAATTATCTACTGGAAAAGGAGCAAAGAGAGAGGAAACATGGACGTTTTGCAAATGATCCTGAAAGCCTCATTAGAGCACATCATTAGTTTCCTGCCAAGCTGGTATATAAAGGTGTGAATGTTAATGAGATTGTTTCAATAGTTTAACCAAGACGTCTTCAATAGATTTCAACAGTTCACATGAGTACTGTTTATGGAGTGTTATACTGTGTACATGCTACAGGAGACGGTTTCAGACAACAGTATTGTTGTGCACAGCACGTGTTCATATTAATCAAGTCTGTGTATCACTCTTTATACAATATCAATACGGTCACAAGCTTTTTCAATAACTAAAAGTCAGTATCACCCCACAAAAACATAGTTTGGTCAAACTTTGGTAATTTCTGGGATCAAAGTAGAACAAAACTTGTGCAAAAAACTCTTGTGGGTGAAATTATAGGCTTGTAGATATCATTCCTTTTCTTCTTAGAGCATCAGTTCATCCACTCACTCCTGCCCTCCTCACTGGACCTCTTACATTTTCCTTATAAATACATTTTTCTGTCAAAACAGGACCTGTTCACACAAGAGAACAAGAGAACCAACAAGAAAACCAACCAGGTAGTTCCTTGTTTTTCTGTTGTTCTTCTTGTTTCACCATGTTTGTTTCTACAACAAATTAAGAGGATGGAAAGTTTTGTACTTGTTGCTGTACAGACAAGGGGAAGTCAGGTCACTGGGCTGCGGTCTCATCTGTGTGTGAACACTGTTTTAAGTGTATTTATGTATTTGTGTGTGTGTGTGTGTGTGTGTGTGTGTTATAGTATTAGAACCTGTTTGTCTTCAGAGAATCAGGCTTATTTAATGTAACACTCGCACATACAACTGTGTAAGCATTTCCTCCACAGCAGAGCTTATTGAGTAAGTGAAAGTAGAAATAAAGCCCAACAAGAGAACCGACCAGGTAGTTCCTTGTTTTTTTGCCGAATTGATCACCATGTTTGTTTCTACAACAAATTAATTGGCTGGATAGTTTTGTACTTGTTGCTGTACAGACAAAGGGAAGGCAGGTCACTGGGCTGCGGTCTCATCTGTGTGTTTCATCAACTCTGTTTTAAGTGTATTTATGTATTTGTGGTGCAGGGTGTTTCTGTAAAACAGCTTTGTCAATATTCCCTGGAGAAATAAAAAAAACCCCACATCCTTTTCTTCCTCAGGGAGTGGACAGGTGATCATCGCCTGCTGCCATTTTTCACCGACCAACAAACCAGACGCACCTCGGGCCTCGTAACAGACGTTTTTTGTTTTTTTCCATGGAGTCAATTTTCTTTCTCTGAAGAGAAATTAATCACCTCTCGGTGTGTACGCCTACTCTATGCGTGTGTGTGTGTGTGTGTGTGCGTGTGTGTGTGTGTGTGTGTGTGTGTGTGTGTGTGTGAATTCATAATAGCCTGTGTGCACACTTTCATAACAAGGGTGTGTGTGTGTGCATGTAAATGTGTGTGTCTGTGCGTGTGTGTGTTAGATGAGTTAATATTCAGGTTGTGGAACGAATGCTAATTTAATCAATATGCTGTAAATCCGACTGGTTGCTTTCATGCTGGTCTGAGAGTCCCAGTGGGGAAAAAACACAGAAGCAGTGTGTCCACCAGCAAACACACATACATATACAAAGTTCAAGCGATACCAGATCTATATATAGGTCTTCCCATCCTCTCTATCTGTTGTCTCTCTGGTTCATGTTGTTAGTGTATGTGTGTGTGTGTGTGTGTGTGTGTGTGTGTGTGTGTGTGTGTGTGTGTGTGTGTGTGTGTGAAGATCTGAAAAGGTTTCCTGGCAGCAATCCCCCTCCATCAACTCAGACTCAGACAGACTAAAGCCTCATTCAGACAGGATTTATTTCTCCAGGGGAGGTTGTGATTTAACATTGCATGTGCTGATCAGTGATTTTAATCCTGTCCGGAGCACGTGTGTGTGATTTTTCTCGCCTTGTTAGCAGTGATTAGAGTCCAAAATATGTAAAATATATTGCTTTGCTGGGTCCCCCCAAGATCTGAAGTACCAACCGTGATTTTGCATGTTTTAACCCATTTCACATATGCTACATATTTCAACTAATCACCATTTTGTAATCCATGCTGTTGTGTTTCAGATTTTTGTAAGGTAGCCATTGCTTTCCATTCATTTCCATACTAAAAATGACAAGAAGGGAGACCACAGGTTATTCTTAAAACAAGAGTAATTTCTTAAAAGCAAGGTTAACTCAAAGGACATTGAAAGCATGGGCCAGCTTATATCGCCCAGGTGAGCTTAATCAGCTGACAACCCTCCATCGTCAATTGTCTACTGGCAGCGACCAGTCTCCAAAGCAGCAGGAGGGGCGTCACAGTTTAAATAGTCACAAACACTGATACGGTCTAGTGTGGACAGACAGGTATTATCCAGGTTGCATATCCTCTCATTGGGTTTCATCAGCTCAGCACTTAGTTTGAGTTCTGTAGAAGAGGTAGAAGACATCGCAAACCTAAAACACCAATATTCAGTTCCGTTTCTTGGACCCAGACATTGAAGAAAAATGAAAGACATAAGGAGGACAAGACCTCTCAAGCCCAATAAAAAAACTAATTTTGCAGACATAAGCTCCATGTTGTTTGTCACGCAAACAAGACGAAACCATCAGATCTGTGGGGAGCGATGACGAGACTTTAATGATCCTCAAATGAATACACCAAACAAACGTAAAGGTCATATTTCCTTCATATTTTGAGGTTTGACTGGCGCTCTTTTAACTAAGTCATCTCATTGAGTTCCAACTGGAGAATTAGCAATGCCAGCTGTTTATCTTGATACACTCAACTTCTAATATTCACATAACAGTAGTGAATGGAAACATGCATTCATTTGTATTTTCTTTTGCTGATTTTTGGGAGATTTCATTCAAATTTGCCATACACTTGGATGGAAACGTGACAAGTCTTTTCTTGGAAAACGTTTTTTTATTTCACATCCATTTAAAACAAAATGAATTATGCTAATGGGTACTACTGTGAATCATTTCACATTCTTGTCGTTTCCTTTAATGATTCACAAAATTAGCTCATAGCAACAGGAGATCAACTGTGCCTATTCATCCTCCAGCAATTATATAAATGGAGGTCAAGACAGACTTTACGCTTCCTGTCGTGGAGCTGTCTCACTTCATAAATACGGCAAAAAGAGGCCTTAACCTGAAGAGGGTCAGTGACCTTAAGAGTGTGGTGTGTCTGACTACCTGACGCTGTTGTTAGATGCTCATTAAAATCATATTTGTGCAAGAATTAATGTGAATGTATTGAACTGTATCGGCGTGAAGCAGGAGCTCAGCCGTATGGTTTGTAATTAAATGCTCCAACTGCCACGGCCCCTCCCACTGTAAACACACACACATACATTCACACCTGGACACACACAGATGCAGGCTGAAGGGTCAGGGGTAATGGTGTCACCTCTGTCTGCTGTGTGTGTCCATGTGAGGTGTTAAAGTGTGTGTTGGTGGAACCTGCTGTCACCTCATTACAGGACACCGCCGGCCACAACTCACGCTGACATCCAGGGGCCATATTCACAGAGCATTTTATTTTACCACCAGGAGTTCTCCGAAATGGACCCAAAAAGTTCTGAGCTAAGAGTTTTTCCTCTCAAGACCCATTCACAGAGCTGCTGGAAGCAACTTTCACTGACAAATGGAGGAAACTGTTAAAGAAAGAAAAATACCTTTTCTACTCTTAAGCATCCTTGAGTATTTCAATATTAAAGTCCTTGTCTTTTCACTTCCTGTAAAAAGTTCAAATATGACTCGTCCAGCATTCATTGGCTCTAGTACAAACATTCATTATCAATCACATGTGATTGTGGACAAGCCAACTCCTCTCATGGTAAAAACTGTACATACCATCGCCTTCTGAAGTTATTATGTAAACATGTTAGCAAACAGCTGCATATTTACACGTCCAGCAGACACGGAGCGACATTAGCATTCATTTTGACTCGTGTTTCTGTCCACCTGATCGACATAACTCGAATATTTACTCTCCTTTTAGCTCTGTTTTGACCTCCACCAACTCCCGAGAAATACATCTGGCTCTTTAGCTGCTGAATGTTATTAAAACAAACCGATGCTGCAGGGAAAAAAAGGTTGATGAGAGTGAACCAAACAGTAAATGTGTCGTAAAAGCCAAAAATTCATCAATACTAGTGGCACCTTTTATTACTCATAGTCATTTGATTAATTGTTTATATATCAATAGTGATTTTAGAAGTTTTAAACGTTACATATTCTCAACCCTTTTGGGATTTTCGCAGCACAGTGACAGCATGACCTACAGTGTAACATCTGGTTGAGCGTGCTGTTGATTGTACATACATGTTCCGACACGCGAACATGTGTATGTGCGTGACTGAAAGTGTAGGTTAGCGCGTTAACGACACATGAGGCTTGTGTTGCCAGGCAGGAAACGCAGCGATTCCATTATCATTGATTAGGTGACAGAGTGTGTGTGCCAAATGTATATGAGTGTGACACAGACTGTAAAAGGATTAGAAATATGGGAGCCAAGAAGTGTGTGTGTGTGTGTGGTGACAGAACATTAGTCAGAGTGCTTGTCATATCAGCGATGTATTACTGTACTTAGTATGGAGGTCAGTGGAACGATGAGTCTGTGTGTGTTTGAGAGAGAATAAGTGTCTCACTGTCATCTTTGTCACTCATATGATCATCGACTCACATTAAAGGCTGTAAAATGTGTCTCTTAAGTAACATCTAGTAGCTACAACAACACTGTCACACCAAATTCTACATGTTACCATTTGAGAGTATCCTATATACTATAATATATACTATAATGATTTTTAGTTATGATCCTTCTTCATATTAAGTCAGATTTACACCACCACAGGATACAGTATATATTTACGGGACACCATGTTTCTTGTTTGAAGTTACAATTCTTAAACCTGCAATAAGATGTTTTGGGCACTTGAAGGCAGCAGATATATGTCACAGAGCAAACTCCCTACCAACTCCTGAGGGAAATATCTGGCTCTTTAGCTGCTAAATGCTCCACTATGTTCACCAGATAGTCGCTAAATGTGTCTGTCTGCTGTTCAGTACTGGGCAGAGTACAGTGGGATTTAGAGCTGCGTCCAAATACGTTGCTATGACAGCGGTGAGAATGAACAGTAACAGTAAAGTTGCGGGCCAGAAAACATAAGCAATTAGCAGAAAGACGCCATACACCTCTGTAGAGTAATACTGAGTATAGTAGCTTTAAGTATTCTGCAGTAAAAATTGTACACACACGTAATATGTAGAAACAGTTCCAAAGAAAAATATCTGCCATATGATGTTAAATAAAATGAATATTTAATTCAGTTTTCACACGCTCATGTGTGATTATATCCAAATGTTACGAGACCATGTTTGTATGGTGATTAATGGTGTTTTAAAGGCCCAATTTGCATTTTTTTCACAGAGCAAACTTGAATTATGATGTTTATAAGTATGTGTATTTGACCAGCTGTCAATTAATTTGTAAATTATGGCAGTTTGGAACAAATATGAGGTTTCACTGTAATCTGGATGTTTTATTGACACACGTACTCTTAAATTAAATTATGAAATGATAAAAACTCACCAAGGACCCATGCACACACACACATCCAATCCTCACTAAGATTCACTACTGATGGGCTCTGCAGTGGTCAGCTCAGCGTCTACCCACTGCTAGCCAGCTACCTCATGCTGAGAGTAGTCACACACACACACACACACACACACACACACACACACACACACACACACACACACACGCCAAACCAGTAGATACAAAGACAGCTACAGCACCCAACAAGCTCTGGACTTTGAGCTGAGGCCACATTGCCCCCTGCTGGTCGACAGAAGAACATTTCCTCTCATTGTCAGAAGTATTTAGATCCTTTACTAAAATAAAAGTAGAAACTCAGTCTTAGTAAACAAGCATTTGCACTATAATGTAGTCAGTACGCTTCTCATGTATTTCAATAACATGTCTAAGCTCATTCAATACTTTTACTCGCTAAATCTTCTCCTCCTCCTCTCCTTCTCCTCTTCTGCAAATGCAGTTGAAGTTGAAGTTGAAGTAAAAAGAAGCATGAAATGTAAATATTGTCAGTAAAGTACAAGCTCCTTAAAATGGATTTAAGTAGTGATTGGGTAAATTTTCCACCACTGTCTTCTGGTTTCTAGTTTTATTAAATACCATGCCTTCCATCCACCACAGGGTTTTGCTTACAACCTCGTAGAAAATAAAAGGAAATCATCTTATAATGCCTGTTTCCTGGTTTTATGGGTCAGAGCAGCAGCAGATCTGATGTGTCTTCACATCCTGTTCTTTAGGATAGTAACTAGCAGCACACACTTGTTGCAAAGCTGTTGCATTTTTACGTTTGACAGTTTTGTATTAATAATAACATTTGAATCACTGTGTATTCAAACATAAGCAGAAGTTAAAAGGTGCATCTCCATTTTTTGATGGAAATCAGACGGGGAAGAAGCAACACTACGTCTCTAAAAGTATGCGGACAGTTGAACATTACACTCATATGTTATTACTGAACATATCATTTCCAAAACAGGGGCTTTAATCTGCTGCTATAACAGCCTCCACCCTTCTGAAACCTGGTCAAGATCAGGCTGTTCCCAAACTTTTGCCACAAAGTTGGAGGCACGTTACAGTCTGAAATATTATATATTATAGAGAGGCTGGAGACAGAAATACAGATGAGCGGAAGCAGCCACATGCAGTCAGGATGGCTGAGTCACACTGGCTCCACAGGCTCCATCTCGACTGGTATTGATTATTCATTTCCCATTGACTGTGCACATGTGGGGGAGTGAAACTGCAGAAGAAGTAAGAGAGAAAGGAAGTGAAGCTGTCCATCCATCGTGTCTGATAACATCTGAACTCTGGTCGTGCCACCAGTCGACGAAAGCTCAGCTTTAAGTGTGTACATATTTATTTGTATTGTTTGGAGTCAACGGGTATGAACAGTACATTTCACTAAGTGGATCGCTAAACTTAGTTAATTGTACTAGCCTAATCCAAATCCACCAGCTGTTAGCTTTGTTAGCTAAAACTTTGACATTTTTGAAGGTAAATATGTAACTAATGATCAAGTTAAAGGAGGTAACACTTATAATATAGTATATTTAGAGTATAATATTTCTCATGTCATCTTACTTTAGCGTGTTAGCACGCCAACATTTGCTAAGTGGCACTAAATGCAACGTTAAAGTACAGCTGAGGCTGATGGGAAAGTCAATTAGTAAACCAAAGTATTGGACACATTAAAAGCTGGACCTGATGATGGCGCTAGATGAAAAGTTAAGGGATCAAGGAAGTTATTACAATTCACCCTGAGGGGGGCATGAAGGTCTGAACCAAATCTCATGTTCAATCCAATAGTTGTTGAGACATTTCACTCAAAACCACAAATGTCAACCTCATGGTGGCGCTAGAGGAAAAGTCAGGGGATCATCCTCTGGAGACCACGGCTATCGGTCCCAAATCTCATGGCAATCCAGCCGACCGGCCGACATTGCCCTCTATACAGCTGATAGCGTGGCTAAAGACAGACGTGCACCTTTTGTCCCAGACCCGGTGACAAAAGGTTCAACTCGGTATCGTGTTTTCTGAGAGTGTTGAAGAAGCTCAGGTTGTCCCCAGGCTTCACTGCTGACTTGGCGCTTAAATATAATTTAAGTTATCTTAAAGTTATCTGAGTGAAGATTCATTTGGGAGGAGAGAGAGCGAGCGTTTTAGTTTTAGAGACAGGAAGGAAAACACTTCAGTGAGTCTGACTGTTAGAGATAGAGTGTGTATTATGGGCCCCAGAGGGTGAAGTGGAAATGACTTTGTCTTTGACAGCAAAGTACTGTTGAAAAGCCTGAGGCTTCTTCCTTTTCCTGTCTATCTCTTTACTGCTGCACTCTGTCTCTCTCTCTCTCTCTCTTTCATTCATCTCCTGTTTCACTTATGTTACACATCAGAGGAGAATAAGAAAACAATACGATTAAGAAAATTGGCAGAACAGTAAACAGAATAAAGGGATGCAAAAAAACAAAAACCCTAAAGGAAAAGGAAATACTTCACTGCTTTCAGATGAAGCAGCTTTTAATCTTAAGAGATGTTTGGATTGATTTTCTGTGGCTACAGCAAGACAACTGTACTGATTGTACAAAATAAAATGAAAGTCACGTTTTCAATCACAATAGAGTGAAAACAAGAAAATAATGTGAGTCATTTAAACAACTATATATATATATATATTATAGGTCCTACTACATGTTGAAATATTGCAATTAAATTGCTGTGGAAACAACAATTATATGTAATCTGCACATGTTGGAAAAATATATATTTTAAACAACTTGCCACTATGCTTAAAGGGGCATGCCACTGATTTTACATATGAAGGTAACTCTATTGGTTGCATTATGGGAAATGTGGGATTCAGTGTTTTTGGAGCTTGACTCATACTAGGGACTAAAAGTTAAGATATCTCAGCCACTGCTACACAGATTTTGACTAATCTTCTTTAAATGTGTCTACGGTGAGGAAGGTTATGGAAGAGTAACATTAGAACATTATTACGTTGTGTAAAAAGAAAAGGACCCTCTAGTGGCTCCACTTTCCTGCCGTAATGTTAATTTCACTGTCAGCACCAAGTTTATTGTTTTCTGCCATATTCACTACGAACATTACATTTTCGAAGCTTTCTTTTGCATGTTTTCATATGTGTCTGTCTACA
The DNA here is from genome assembly GCF_043641665.1 of Enoplosus armatus. Classification (NCBI taxonomy): domain Eukaryota; kingdom Metazoa; phylum Chordata; class Actinopteri; order Centrarchiformes; family Enoplosidae; genus Enoplosus; species Enoplosus armatus. Next base: position 6,654,509 of record NC_092190.1, on the reverse strand, counting down.
AGACGTGCATCAGACATCACTTAGCTCAACCTCCTAAGCTCTAAAGTACCTTTGGATGGTTTTATATTTCCAAACATAACGCATTGCCACGTACTGTTCTTTAATTTTAACTTCCAGTCGAGATCCCAAAGATACCAAAAATGCCTGAAATAAGTTGTATTTTAGGGAAATGTGTATGAAATGATGCTCACGTCATCTTAAATATTTCCATTTGACATGTTGCAGCATTAAAAACATTTCCCTCTGTCTTGGGTTTGAATATTTATGACAATATTTGAGTCAGTCAGTAACAAGCAGAATAATATGATACAGTACTGACAGTTTTTTCTAAATTTAAGGGGAAAATCTAAAGTTTAACGGGTTAGTAGTGTGCGTTTTAGAATGTTTCAAGAGCGTTCAATAACAGAAATGGCCAATAATGTTCTCATAACCTGGGAGCGTAAGAAAGAAAGTCTGGTAACCTTTAACAAAACTCGCTACCAAACATGTTTTTCAAAGTAACGTTTCCGTAACCCTTTGGGAATGTTAGGGAAACATTCAGGGAGTCATAAAACTGCTCTTTGGGTCTCTTCTTCTCTCCTCCTTCACACCCCAAACTCTCTCCGTCTCGCTCTCTCTCACTAATTGCTACAACCTGTCAGCCTCTCCCGGTTGCTGTGGTGACCGGCCGTCGTCATGGCAACCCCAGCGGTCTGTCTGGCTCGGTGAGGGAGGCGGCGGGGGTGTTATCAGGCAGGAAGGTGAGATAAGAGAGTTAATTTCTCCTTTAGTAGATAAAAGAGTAGCTGGTCTCCGTCAGTGAAGCATTTAAAATACAGGAAAACAATGTTGACCGGTAAAGTCCGAACGTACGTGTGGTTATGTGAAGATTTCAGGTCAATGAGCTGCTGAATTTTACTTCTATACTAAAATCCACAATAAGCAGTGAATAGATAGGTGTGACTTTCGTTATTGATGTTTTGGAACCCTTGTTTTTGTTTCTATTGTAGGCTACTATTCTTTCTATTCAATATCTTTGCATGTGTTATAATGCACGTCATTTCACTCATTTTCTGATCTGTATATATGGCTTGTTGATCCTTTTCTTGTTTTATTGATACTGTGTCATTTGTTTTTACTGTTTGGTGACCACTCTATGGAAACTAATGGGGATCCAAATAAAGAATGTAAGAATAAAGATGGTGCGGGATGTCTTCCTCTCTCACCGACTAGAAATGACGTCATCAGTATATAGTTGTAATGTATTGCTGAAAGAAAACACCTTGCCTGTGGCCCCCAGGTCATTTGATCTTCAGACCTCTGATCTAGAGTGTGGATCAGTGAAGAAAGAAAGAAAGCTCCACTAAAATTAGGCAGTTCAGTCCTCCAGTGCAGCTTTATTGCAATTTTTATTAACATCAACCTTCATATTAAAAGATATGTCTAAACTTCTGTGAGAACAAACAAATACATGTTTTAAATTCTTTAAAATCACTGACAGCAAAGAACATTGTACATTGAAAACCTAATAAAGTAGAACTAGAAAAGGAGACTCTTTGGACCAAGAAGCTTAAAAAGTTAACTAGTTGATATTTGATAGTCAAGGGGCCAATCAGAAATGTCCACCAACCTCATCGACAGCCGCACTCGTCCACCACCATGTCCTGGTAATGTCGAAGCACCACGTTGTCATTGTTGTCGTAGTAGAGCATGGAGATCGGGGAGAGGCGGATGGGGACGCAGCAGGGTTGTGGCGTGCCGTGCGGGTCCAGGGAGTGCACCAGGGTCTGCAGGATGGCGTGGTTGGTGCCATTCAGACTCTCGCTGAGCGGGAACGGGCACTCGCCGTGGCAGTAGTTGGCCATGTAGCCCTGCGGAGCGATGATCCAGTCCTGCCAGCCCACGTCTTTGAAGTCTATGTAGAGGCGGCGGGCCTTGCACACGTTGCTGGGTGTCACGGGGAGGTGGACGGCGCTTCTTCTCTGTCTGGAGCGACACTGGTGAGGGTTGAGGGACACGGCCACCAGCGAGGCCTGGACCAGCGGCAGGTTGAAGGCTGGTTCCAATGGGAGGGAGTTCCCAGGGTGAAAAGAAAGAAGCTCTTCTGGATCTGCGCTGAGAGGCAGCAGCTCTAAAACCAAACCATAGTTGCGTCCCGGTTTGCGCCAGCTCTCCGCCAGCGAGGTGAGGTCCATGGTGATGGAGGTGGGCTCAGGCTGCAGCTGGACCGACTGGGATAGCAGGAGTCTGCGGTTGGCCTGGGGATTGGCTCCCCTCAGCGTGGCTCGAATCACTTTATACAGAGACACGCTGAGGGCCCGGGGCCCCTGCAGGATCTCTGCGGATCTGAAGGGCTTCCAGTGGAACTTGATCTCTAGCTGAGCCAGAGACAGCAGCTCCACGGGCTGCAGGACGGACATGTTGAAGAAAAGCTGCTTCTCCAGACAGGCCTGACAGCTGCTGCTCCAGCCGGACACCAGCCTGCCTGCAACACACCAGCAGGGAGAGGAGCATTTTAACAAGGACATTACAGTTTGTCTGGGCTTTATCAGGGTTTTTATTTAAGTGGAGACGGGCGGCATGATAATCTAAATAACAGACAAGAATAATATGTCATGACCAATTACTTCCCTCTCAAACACACGCTGGGGTCGGACAGTTTTACTGAAGCACATCTGTGCTATGACTTCGTGCAAACACCTTAGCTTTTTTCATCCTTTTTAAACTAAACGTGTGTTGTTATTATTAACACTTTGATCAATAAATAATAGTATATATTCTCTTTCTCATACATGTGTGCAAATGACTGGACCTGGACCTGTTTTGTTATGAGCCTGCAAGCTTTGCAGAAGCACATCACACATGCAACATGTGAATGTTTGGAGCCAGTTACAGTTTTTACAACGTGATGATTAAAACATGATTAATAAAATATGCCATTTGTGCTTCGTTATTCAACTTTAACCAAAATTGAATGATATGTTTGATGTACTGGACGTAGTCTCATATTCAACTTGCCAAGTCAATGTCTTTTGTACAGCATTCGATACCCTCTGTCTTTAGACCCTCGATTCAGATGAGGAGAAACCTCAGGAAGAGCAACAGAGGAGGGGTCGCTCTCCCAGGACGGACAGACAGACATGCAAGAGATGTCGTGTGCACAGAATAGACCAACATAATGAAATGACACTATGGACGATCATGATGACACAATTATAAACAGATTTGAACATATATAAAGAATATGGAACCAGGAGGATGTTTAACAACTTCAGGTGTCACCAAACAAACAAACTTGTGTTGTGTTGCAAAAAAAATGAATTTCTAATAAAAGGTTTAGATGTGGCTGCCATGTGAGCTCTACAGCGGAACAGGAAACAACATTTTTTAGGTGTTTCTCCGACGTTTAAGTCAGATTTTATCTAAAACAATGAATTACATGTATTATTCAAAAATGAAATGTGCACATTTTAAGAACTGTATGTGAAACACTTAATAAAAAATAATTTGATTTCTGACTTTGTTTTCAAGTCTTTATCTGGGAAAGTTGAGGGCTTAGGGAGCTAAGGGATCCTCTGTAAGGGGGACAATGCACTGTGGACTGAGGAGCCAGATTTGATTAACTGATTAAGAGTAACTGAAATGAATTAGAAGATTTAAAAGATACAATTCACATTTGATCTCTGGTCATGCAGAAGCAACTGCACTTTCTGGGTTTATGAGCATATGGGATCTTTACAACCATCAACATTATACATATACAAATATATAAAATCATAGAAATATGGTCTGGCTACCTTGGTCTTGCACGTATCGGATGATGTTGCCGCGGACTCCGTACTCTGACACCGTACAGGGGTCGCTCTCCTGGGCCTGGATGTTCTCTGACCTCCGGAACATCCTCCACAGCGCGGAGGGGACTTGGCGCCGGGGCTGGTGGCCCCCCGCGGGTCGGGGCCTCCCGGAGAGCCCCAGGGAGCTGAGGAAGAGCCGCTCCTGGCTCTTCATCTCATCCACATGTGAGAGAGCACACACGCCGAGTAAACACACCGCCAGCAGCAGCAGAGGAGTCATGTGTGGCCTCATGTTGGGTTGAACTCTTCTTCGCCTGTAACGCTGCTCCTGAAGAGCGCAGGACGTTTGTTTTAACCTGTGAAACCTCCCGGTGTGCAGCTGCATGATTATGTTAATGAGAAGCGGGCAGACAGGCCGGAGATAAGGTGAGGGGGGCGGGAACACATGCAGACTGATACCAGGTCTGGCCCCCAGAAATCAACACACGCAGATTTCTGCAAAACCGGACATGAGGTTTTCTTTTTTTAAAACACTGTTGAATGATGTTTTTGTAAATAAATGTGTAAGAGTTCACTGGCCCTGTAATGTCTCCAATCCACCCCTTAACAACTAGTTATAGATGAAAAACTTAGAATAGAAAGCTGTTTAACTGATTAAAGGGTCACTTCACCCAAATGATAAGTAAATAAATACATGAAATTAAAAATATCTGATATCTGCCTTCAGAGTCTGCTGTCCACTGAGGTACATGCTCCAACGACGTGCTCAAACAGCAAATACTACATTTGAAAATGTCAAATGCAGCATCAATACAGATGTAGAGTCGTGGTCACTCAGGACAATCACCTCACTAGTTGAGACCACTGTCTAAAGTCAGGAGATTCATCCTCTGTAGACCACAAATGTATCTTTCTCTCTTCTTTTTCACCTGCATTTTACATCTAAATTAATTTGTTTTCAACTTTCAGCCACTCCTTGTTTCACCCTTCTTATCCCCCTCACAAACACTCTGGGTAGAAGAGAAAAAAGACTGGCTCCCCCAGGTGGTAGTATCAAACATGACTGCGCACTACTAATGAGCGTGTCCATCCACAACCAAAGTATACAGTTCACTCACATGAGATGAGGAGACTGAGGCCGGAGATACACAAACCAAACTCAACAGAAAAAGAGCTGAACTGAACAGCACTTTATGCGCTCCAGCAGAGTTTATTACGCCACCTAGTGTCCATTTTAGGTGCTTCCTTACTGTAATTCAACAAACTGAACAACCACTCAGATCTCCCTAACTGATCCAGTGTGTGTTTCACTTGTATTGTCATGTATATGAAGCGGTGGTTCCCAGCGGCTCTGACTTGTGACACTTTAACAAAGTTTATAGTTCAACCAAAAAGTGAACTTTCCTTTTTAGGCAGAGTCATTTGAAGGATTTTCAGATGCTTGATGCAGTAAAAACATCCAATATTTCACAACAAAAAGCAAAAATTAGAAAACACCTTTCTTATCCCTGATCCTGTAAGCTCACAGATTTATCTCGGGACCCCTCAGAGGGTCCTGACCCCCATGTTGAGAGCAGCAGACCTCAGTATTCAGCTCAGTCTTTGCAAGTCAGTGTTGTCACTGTTCTCCTTAAGCACAAAAGAAAGTTGGAATGTTTTTCTGAATATGAGGCACAAGGACTTGGTAACTTAATCCATAAAAAATAAACATTTCAAAAATGACTCAGTTCATCAATTGTGTATATTTTGTCCGTTTGTCACATGTTACACGAAATGGCCACAAGTTTACAGCGTACAATAATATTTCAGACATTAGTGTTTTTCCAACTTTGTGTCACCAGTTTTCTCGTTCTTCAACATGACAGGGCCCCCCCTGTTCACAACGTCAGATCCATAAAGAAATGTTTTTCGGAGTTCGGTGTAGAACTTGACTGGCCTGCAGAGTCCTGACCTCAACACCATCCAACACCTTTGAGGTGAACTGGAACACCGACTACGAGCCCGGTCTCTTTTCCCAACATCAGTGTTGGACCTCACTAATGCTCTTATGACTGAATGGGAGCAAAAGCCTGCCGTCAGGTTCAGAAACCTGGTGAAAAGCCTGAAACCAGAAGAGTGGAGGCTGCTATAAACACCACATCGAGTCAGTTCCAATGATTTTTTAATATAGTTGGCAATCAAAGATGATTTTGATTTGAATCATTATTTACAGTTCAGTATGTACAGTGGTCAAAGAGGAGCAGGAGGCTGTAGTTACACTGTGTGTGCGCGCCGGGGGGGGGGGGGGGGGGGGAGGGGGGGGGGGGCAGGAGCAGCTGACATTCATCCTTTCAAATAAAACAAATGAATAAATCCAATAAATGACTTAATTAATTCATCTATTCAACACCTAACCGTACGTGTGCATAGCTTGGACACGGATTTGGCGACGCACACACACCCCACACACACACACGCACGCAGAATAAATATACACACACTGTACATGAACAATCCACTGATAGGTAAGACAATAGATAGACAATGAGCACTGGCTACTTAAAAGTCTCACCTGATCACACACACTCGCACAGACACACAGACCCTCACACACAGACCCTCACTCTCACACTCACACACACACACATGCACACGCACACGTGTCATCAATGGTGTCACATTTGAGAATTTTGTGCTGATGTTTGCGTTTGAGTCAGAGAGAATAAGTCGCTGTTTTAATTAAGTTATTTAATAAATCTTATTGCAAGATATCTCCATAATAATAAAGACTTTTCCATCCTGCAGGCACAAAAACTATTCTATAAAACTGATATTTAGCACAGTGTATAGTAATGTACATTTTAATCATGTTTTTTTTTACCAAACTGCAACATTTTTTAGATGTTCCAAAGCTTCATCTTAACAAAACCTCATTACAGGAAGGAATTTATCAGGCTGATATTATGCAGTCTGATCCCAGAATTAATATACCTCAACATACACCAGAGGGACTATTTTTTTGTATCGGCAGGACAGAAGAGTCTGTGAGGATTATAGCGTTTGTGTTTTGACTTCTGTAATATTTGTGATGAAAACAGCAGCTTATTTTGCAACTCGGCAAAAGTCTCAAATGTAAAAATGGGGACTGCTTGAGAGGGACAGCACTTACAGCCAGACACACTCAGTCAAAGTTACAGTACTTGAGTCGCTGATCGAGGCGTACACACACATCTAGGGCTTTGGTGCATCATGGGACAATCAGGACTGTGATTCTTCAGTTCGAAGGAGCGCGACAGGCGCCGATCTGATCGATCAGTCCATATATATATTTATATATTTATACCTATAAATCCATCCAATGAGCTATGTACAAAGTATGGCAAAGAAAAATCTTTATTTAAATTGTATCAGCAGATGTCATTGGCTCGTCACTGTCTCTAGTCCGTAATGTCTCCAGTGATGTGAACGTTTCATGCTTAGGGGTGAGTCCATACCGGCAACCTGCAGCGGTCTTCAACACGGACTCATGGACCCGATCTGCCCCAGAGCAAAAGCTCAGCAGAGTCCATCCAGGGCCTGGGTTCAGTTCTATAAGAAGGGGGCAGGTGGTCTCGCCACCAGGGTCATGTAGCGTTGACCTCCATGATGTGGTCGTCAGTGGCAGGCAGCACCAGGACCTGCCGTGTGTGGCTATGGTTGAACACCTGTCCGGGGCTGAAGGGCTCCAGACGCGGCATGGCTACTCCCTTCTGCTGCTGGTCGCCGCTGCCCACAGAGTGCACGCTGCCCCGGCTGCGGATGCTCGCAGTGTCCCCCTGGTCGTCCAGCGTCTTGTCCAGCAGGGACAGGCTGTCATTCTCCACGCAGCTGTCTGAGGACGGCAAGAAGAAAATAAATTACTGAGCGTCCACAGGGCACGAGCCAAAGATCAACAAGTCCATCTGCTATAATGAAAGAAAGATTCTCTTTTTTATTGTTGTTCTTGTTTTAACATCCCATAGTCTAGTTTCTAGATTTGACCATCACTCATTTCTGTTACAATTACATTTTACTCAACAACTTCGTTGCTGAGATCTAGAGATGATGAACAGTCCAACAGATCACAGAACGCTAACTATCAGTCCCCAATTCTACCAAATCTAATATGTCTGTTATAGCAGAAGGTTTGTGTGGAAGTGGCTTTGCTAAATCACAATGTTCTTCTTTTCAGTGTTACTGACGGACCGGTGTGATTTCCACTCGCAGTCCCAAGATAAATTTAAAGCTGGCCCAGAATGATAACTGAATGTTGACGGTTAACATGTTGATTTTTAACTGCCTTTTACTCCTTTAGGACATCTTTGTACAACTCCTCCTTAATGAGCAGCGTTTTCACAGCTTGAAAAAACAACTTGCTGCTGTTGGATCAGAGATTCAATATCATGTCTGCTGATCGAATGACTCTTAAGTGGCATCCCTTCTTTTTCTGCTACATAACAAATAGGGTGGCAGCGAATTCAAAAGCAGTGCATCTACTGTTTTCCAGGAGGTTGAGGTCTCCAGGTCTTACCGGGGTCTGGTTGAATGGCCACCGCTGCAGTGTGAGGCAGGTACTTCAGCACTTTGATCTTGGGGAAGGGCAGGTGTCCTGCAAACAGCGGCATCACCTCGATCTGCACCTTGTGGGTAGCGTCGGCCGTCATAGGCATCGACACCATCCCTGAACTCTTCCCGCACACCGCCCAGTTACTGCTGCTGTCAGCCACTGTGGACACACACACACACACACACACACACACACACACACACACACACACACACACACACACACAAGCTGAAGTCGCAGACTCACTATGACTAAATATGAACATACATACACATTTTGGAAACCCCAGACTAGAAGCCTTTTACCAGACATACCTTCATACAGAAGTTTGGTGGTTTTGAGGCCATCAGTGTCGGTCTTGCTGTCCTCTCCCATCTCTCCCTCTGCAGGTTCAGTCAGTCGTGTTATACACACCTCCAGCCCACAGAGGAAACCAGAGCGACAGTGCTGCTCACCAGCAGGAGGCGAGATCTCCGCTCTCACGCTGTACAACGTCTGAAAACATCAAACAGTTATTCACGGAGGGAAGGTCTCTCATTGTTGCAGGAGTGCTTAGAAAATCTAGAACTCACAAAATAGTACAGTACATGTGTTTTGTCATACATTGGCTTTATTGCACCATTTGAAACATTGCAACCATTTTTCCTACTTCATCCTATCCTGCACAACATAAACAGCTGTCCCTTGTTTTATTTGCATGTCCATGTTCAAAAAGATCGAGATATTTGAGCTACTGACAACACAATTACAGCTTCACTTTTCAAACTCTTGGAGCAAAGGAACAAAACTAAATGTTGAAGTGGACTTACAGTGACTCTCTCGAGCTGGAACTGGTAGTGGAAGGGTTTGAAGGCAGAGATGTCTTGCTTGAGCGGAGAGAAGTTGGCAGAGAAAACACACTGGAGACAGGAGGGCAGGTCGTCCTTCCACCTCACCTCCCACAAGCAGAACACGCTGTGCTTACTGCACAAGAGCTACACACACACACACACACACACAATGAAACATTTGAAGTAATGGTTGACGTAGTTTTGATGTTCTTTTAAACGAAACCAACACATGGGAGATGTGACAAACGGGGCTCCGTCCACATTAACGTGTTCAGATTGTTTTCAAAAAGTTTACATCTCAAACTTTAAGCAATAGATCAACTGGAGAACTGTAACATCTCTTCTTCCTGTTTCGGCAGGTAAACAGAATTCTGTAGAACTGCCATCTCATGGTAAAGAGTACACTTGACTGGATAGATCATTTTACTTGCTTGGTATTTGTCACTTCTGATTTTCTTCCAGATAATTCCTCCACAGGGACACATCCTGACCAGTTGGCCATTTTAAATCCTAAAGCTCCTCACCCTCTCCCTGCGGCTCAGCCCCGCTAAGGAAACTAATTTTGGCTGCTTGGAAACACAATCATTATTTCTGTCACTACCAAGAGTTCATGGCCATAAATGAGGATGGCAACAAAGTGGTCACTGTGTTTTTTTTTCTGCTCACCTGTTGTGTTTTAGTGTTGAGGGACTGCAGCTCCAGTGACGCATGCTGCTTCTCTGTCAGCTTCACTTCTGCCAGCGTGAAGTTCACATCTGACACATTCTGCACACACACCTGGATGTACTTCCTGTGGGGTCAGGTCAAAGGTCGAGGTTGGGGAATGTACATGGTAAAGAATGCTATGCTAATTTTAAATAAGTAAACTACAGATTCTTACATTTTGAGGATTTTGTGTGAAAGAACAAATTTCCCAAAGATTCCCACTGATAAACATACAATACAAAATGGTACCATCTTTTGAACAAGGTTAGGTAAGAATTTCCCTTTTATATTTTCTTTAGAAAATATTTTTATTTGTGACACAATCAGGCCTTTGTATGAGAATGGAGGCTCACCTGTTACCAGCAGAAAGCAGTGAGTGTTTGGTCTTGAAGGGGATGTAAAAGGTGAGGGCGAGCAGCGTGGAATAGATCGACCATGGACAGTCGATAGACATCTATGGACAGACACCAGCAAGACTATCAAATCTCTAGAAGTATCATGGGACAAAAAGTCTGTTGCAATATCCTAAAGCCCTTCATCAAAATAAAAGCAGCAAATCCTGACATTTAGAACCTGGAAATATAAGATTTTTAGTCTTTGTTAAAGGACTTTACCCTCTGGTCGATGGCGGTCATGGGCGTGTCTGGGTGACTGTAGCTGCGTGGTCGGTGGCGGACCTCGCCGTTGGTCAGCCTCTCATTGGCGGGCCGGTCGGACCCGGACGGGATGACGCACAGAACCTCCAGCTGGAACTCCAGAGTGTGGTAAGGAGGGGTGGGGGGCAGACTGATGCTGGTCACCTTCTCAGACGACTGGATGGACAGGACGCTTTCACCCACCAACTCTGAACACAGGAAGGGGACAGACAGAGAAGGAAGCCATCAGTATGTTTATAGGATCGCAAATACCAGCTTTATACAGGAACCTGATTTATTAAACATTATGTTCACAAGAAAAATGGCTTCACTCTGGTGATTAAGAGAAAACCAGTTCACAAAGTTTCAGATTTCAAACATGGTTTTTACATGTGGTCATGTGCACAACAAGACTTCAGAGACATGGATTTCACGAATCAAATCAATTATCGAGTACAAATCAATTGAAGTTCAACTAAACCCAAAACTGAAATAAGTAAATCTACTCCTAAGTGTCAGAGATAACCCCTTAAAATATTTGAATCCTCTGTACTTAATGGATGGATTCAGATAAAGCCTTTAACTGACCTGCAGCAGGGTTGGTGATGCGGGCGGAGCAGCTGGTGGAGGGCAGGATGGGCATGGTGTCTGTGTTGCTGAGCTGCAGAGCGTCTCCTTTCTTCACAGCGTAGTGACCCGTCAACAGAGTGAACTTCACTATCTGAGGCAGCCCGGCCAACAGTGGCTCTGAAAACACAAACACAACTACAGTGAGCAACGGTCACACACACGTACATGCTGCAACCTGGTTTACATATAATCATAAATGTGATATGTCTGAAGCAAGCGCTGTCTCAGGTGAAACTTCAACATGATATGTTAAATATTCATTATGATCAGTAACATGTAGAAGCACAATTGACCACAGTTTGTCATTAAAACAAAAGAACTGGTTATAAATCCAAATCTGTTGCTAAATATCAATAGACATTTTATGTTTTAATCAGTATTTGGCAAAATACTGAACTTGAACTACCTCCAGTTCATGCATGCTGAAGAAATTCTCCTTTTTCAAAAAACGAAATCAAAATGCAGGCAGAAAAGCATCACATTATTTTATTCTGTGAGGGTCACAGCTTTGCAGGTGATGGTCTTATGGTCAAGAGAAATCAATATGCTTGAGTAAAAACGTGTAATTGTATTGTTTTATGAAATGACCTTCATGATGTGCAAGCAAAGAAACATGAAACAAAAACCACAACCTCAGATTTTAAGCATTCATGTCACCCATCATACAAAAAAATCAGACCTGTGAGAGGCTCCACGGTGAGTTGGGGCTCCTGAGAATAGACTTCATACTGGACTGACGGGTAAATATGAGGCAACACAAACTGCACCTGACCCACTGTGGCATACAGCTGACGCAACGTGTAAGTACCGGGTTGTCCACTCTACAGATAACAGAGAAAAGACAACAGAAAAGACGGAAAGTAAGAAAATAAGAGGCAAGTTTTATAAACAGATGGGCAAAGGTTGAGGGGGGGTGAAAAACACGCATTAAAAAACAATAAACAGTTACTTCCCAATCTCCCCTCTGAATGTCAAACACCAATTAACTAGTTTACCATTTCAAAAGGTCACATTTTAGTTTTTTCATTTGAGGCAGAAGCAAAGTGTCTCTTACTGGTGCTGTGAATATGATGCTGTTGTTCCCGGGCTCTAACGTTACATCCTGCACTTTCAGCATCTGTCCTCCTTCCTTTATGGCAACAGCAGGAGGGCTGACACAGTTGGGCGTGTCCGGTGGCGAGTTGCTGTCATGACGACGCATGACCAGATGAGTGTTTTTACACACCACTCCTGTAGAGTTGAGAGAATTGTCCGAAGGACTCCTGTCCTGAATCTCGTCTAGCTCCAACGGGGGACCGGCGGCTGAGGAGGAGGGGGGACCCGCTGACGAATTACCCTGGTTAAACTCTACTGTCCCTGGGTTTGTTTGTCTCTGAGCTCCCTTACACCTTCCATTAGTCCCTCCACGTTCCAGGTCAAAGTGAATGCTAGCTGCTAGTTGCTGTATGCGCACTGACACGGGCATAAAACATCGCAGCGTGAGCTCCACCTGCAGGACGGCTCCAGAGTGCACCGAGGCTGTGGCTGGACGGAACTGTAGCCGCGTGAGTTGAGAAAAAACACTCATGCTGAGAGTCACTTTTTGAGCTGTGGAGAAACAAAATAAAATCTGGTGTTAATGGAGTACATATTTTGCCGTTTACAAGAACAAGACTAGGTCGAAACCTAGTGTATGGATGGACCTTGTGTGGTCAATGTGCTCCTCAGGATGTAATTCAGGACTTTTCGTGCCTATTCATGTTGAAAGAGCAACTGCAAATGGGGAAACACCAACGCTTGTTTATAGACCTGGACCCGCTTTGCTGCCTATAACACAAAATGAAGTGGTGTTTTCCTCCACTGATTCTAATATTGAGACACCTTGAAGTACATAATCATCACTGTTAAGTGAAGTTAGATTCGCCTGGAATTGATTAACTGGTAACCCAAGAAAAAGTATACCCAAGTACTGTTGCAGCCTCCAGATGAATTGGTTAACAGTGGTTAAATTGTTAACTGGAAGTGATCACAGACAAAAACTAGCCAACTATTGATCAATTATTTGGCTAGGTAGCTTCATAGGCCATGTGGCCTCTGTTGAATAAAAGCAACAAGTTCAGATCCTCTACTGAGGTTATCTAAAATCATTGTGTGAAATCTCCCAGTCATCAACTGAGGTAGAAATAGAGGTGGTAGGTTGAAGCAAAAGGGGCACACGACCCATAGAAAGCACTGAACATCACAGACTGATGATATAGAACAGAGAATATAAGATTATTATAGATAATTTAAGTGTTGTGTTGTAAAGATCAACTAGTATCAGTGATGATCACTTACATTGATCTCCAGAGTTGCCAGCAAAAGTCAGAATTTCTTGACAAAAGTGCTTCCTCTCCTCTGTGGTCAGATTCACATCACCAGCCAACAAGGCACTGGTTTGCAAGTAGCTGCGGTGGGTTGTAAAGGAAACCAAACACTACAGTGCACTGGTGCAGGAACAGCACCTTTATCAGGTCAACACAGAAACCCTTTGTTAACTTTTAAGATTTTATACCGCAAATGGCCTACTTTAACCCTGACTGAAAAGATATGACTCAAAGCTGATTACTGTATTGATTCTCAAAGTTAGAGCATTATAAAAAAAATGTATACACTATTTATATCTGAATCTTTCACTACCTCATGGAGCGACTTGTATTGCAAAGTATGTAATTCTTTATCAAAAGGCACCTTAAAACCATCCCATATCTTTTAGGGTATTAACAAAAAAAAGGCCTGCAGGACCATCTTGCACCCTGAGGCTTATTTGCTCTCATAATTTTATCTCGGCACTCCTGGTTGGTGAGTTGAAGGATACTCTTCAGTTCTGCCCAGCAGCTTCTGACACTCAGCAATCTGTTTCCTGGTGTGAGTGACAGGGAGGCTCCATCCCTCTGATACATACGACTTCAGAGCTTCCTGTAAAAAGGTTTCTGCCCGCTCAGGATCCCCCTTCCTCCTAACAAACACACACAAACAAACACAAATATATCACCTTGTTTTTCACATCAACAGAAATAGAGATTACTGACAGAATGTGTGCTTGTCTACATATCTTTCAAATCATACTTAAAAACTAAAGACCAAAGTAAAAGCAGACAACAGATAGAGATTACAGATAGAGACTGTCACTTAGCATAAACACATTTTTTTCTACTGTTGTAAAAGGTATCATTTTGCAGATCAAAATATATTTCTGCTATTAGCTGGTGTTTGGCATCAGCTGATTGCTCTTTAAAGTCCCTTCAATCTACAGTATGTCTAAACACAGCAAAAAGAAACCGGTCACTGTATGATGAGTTAGACCTCTAATGAATGTTTTCGAAATGTTAATTTCAACTGCACTTTTCTGGCTTCACATTTATTTTAAAACCCTGTCACACCCATGGTACCACATTATTCATTTATTTACGTTTATAAGCAGTGACTGATTGACAGTTCTGGAGAAGAGGCCTAATCAGCCAGAACAACTGAAAATACCAGTGTGGATGTGCAAAGCCTTTGAGGTGATATTGAGACCCATGTGTGCCCCAATGGAACAAGCAGGTTTCCTTACATGTAGAACTCAGCCAGGCTTTTTCCCACCAGTCTGGCAGACCTCAGCCGGCCGATGGCCCTGTACATCTCCATAGCAGCATGAGAGAGTTCCTGATGCAACAAGAGGCCAACAAGGTGGTCATGGTGGAGGAAGAGGGTGAGAGGGAGGGGAAGAAGAAGAGAGGAGAAAGATAATCAACTGAATGCTTTCCACTGAGGTTTCCAGGAGGTTACATCAGAAAAAAAATGATTTAAAAATTAGGACAGGAATTTAAAGAATGTGTTAACATCCTGCTTTGCCAACGACTGAAATACAACATCAAGCTGTGGCAAGAAATTGACTTACAAGATAGTGTCTTTCAAAAGCTTCCACAGACGACAAGGCTTCTTTCAGCTTTTTGTAAGGGCTCTGCAAACTGTTGACTGTGGAGGAAGACAAAGGGAAATAAAAAACAAGGAACAGATAGTTATCTATCGTCTTTCAAATAAGAGTCAAGCTTCTTCATTACACCTTAACCAACATGATAGGTCAAACAAGCTCGGACTTCTTTCAGTGAAAAGGAAACTCCAACCCTAAAGGCCCTGACACACCAAGCTGACTAATGGTCTCATTACCAGCCAGCAGGACTTGAAAATACTTTCTAACATTACACTCATTTCATTTAACAGCAGAGTCTGAAAACTCACCAGTCTCAGGCCTCTCGTCTCCCAGTCCGGCCAGCAGATCCACAGTCCTGTTCAGGTCCTCAGATGTGGGTCCCTTCTCTGACACCAGGCCACAGAGTTCCCCCAGAGACTTCAGCTGGAGAAGGCAAACAGGAAAAAATGATTCAATTATGAAAACACTTTTCTCATTTGGAGAAAACTATATCATATATACGATATTGACTGCTCACTATTTAAATGAATGAGTAAATAATTTCATCCTCTTAAATGCCAGAGTCAGAAAGGTACTCCTGCCACGCACCAGTATAAATGCTTTTTACTGACAACATTCATTGTTGTCTAGATCTTCTAGTTTTCTCGTGCTCTAACTTGAACGAAGTGACCAAACTTGGACAGACACATGAATTTTCTGCAACATTACACAGAAGAAAATCACGTGCACATTATACATTATCAATAGTCTTAACAGCTTGATGGAGACAGATAATGCGTGAAGACGACCTGTATTGAAAGCTTCCTTCCTTCTATGTCTGTTTCAAATTAAGCATGTTTCAAATGAACCAGGTATCATGACACATCCTGGAAGTTACACAAGTGGCCAAAGCTGAAGCTACATGATTCAGTAGTTTTTGTTACCTTGTCAGTCGCGTAAGCCCACAGCCCGACAGTATGCGAGCAGTTTGCAGCTAACTGGGCCTGATCACAACAGCCCTCGATCCTGTGCAGAACCTCCAAGCAGCTGAGAAACACCCAGCAGTCAAGAGCCCCCTCCAGCACCGACACCTGAACAACAAGAGCAACAACATATACATATATGATGAGTGACACTTTCAGTTCAGTACATTTAAGTGTTCAATGTAGGTTCGTTGTCCATCCATCACAGTATGGATAACGATGATTTCTAATTATTTAGGTATATTTAGATTATCTGACCTCTTGCCTAGTGAGTTCTAAACATTCCACAGATAAACACTTTCATATTTCCAAAGAGATGAACTTATGTAGCTTGTTCAAGCCAGAGCTTACAATTTGGTATTCAGCCTGTATAAAGTACATGTTGATTAAAGTATAAAGTACATGAATAATGGCATTGTAGGACTGTGTTTACCTCCAGCAGGCGTAGCTCCTGCACACAGTTGTGCAGCAGCTCCAGGGCTCTCTGGGTGACCTCCCAGGGCCTCAGGAGGAAGATGAGTAAGGTGCACTGGCGGGAGAAAAGGTAGCTCCTCAGATCTAACAGGCTGGCCTCCCCACGCTGGATCCCATCCCTCTTCTCCATGTCAATGGGCCGCCGAAGCAACAAGCCGCTCCAGCTGCGCACTGGGGCGCAGAATGAGCCAAGCCAGTTAGCTGTATCTGTGGACAGAAACAGACCCGTCAGACAAAACCTAAAACTAGAATGGACCTTTGATCTTGGAAACAGAAAAAGCTCATGTTTATTTTACTAGAGAGGACTTCTATATTGAAACCAACCATAGCATTAAGTCGTGGTTACTTACCTCCAGCTCCAAAGTTTAGAACATATTGGGTAAAAAGAGCATCTAGTTCATCATACTGGACCAAGGCATCTTCAAACTGCTGCAGCATCTCAAAAACAAAGGCCAGCTCCTCCTGCACAATCACACATACACACACACACACACACACACACACACACACACACACACACACACACACACACACACACACACACACACACACACACACACACTTGTGAGACACACCTGAACTGAACACTTAAACACCGTAATCTACAACTGCAGACAAGGCAGACTTAGAGAGAGCATCAACACCATCAACACTGAGGCTGAGAGCCCCACTGAGCTTTCTGAGGTTGATTTCATTTTATTATCTGTATTTAAAAGACACAGAAACAGCGGATATAAAATCTGTAGTTTACGTGAAGGGGCATACACATGTTTTTATGCCTTTTCACTCCAGTCAGTTTCAGTCATGACACAGCCTCTGCCTCTCTTTCTTTGCAGACAACCCGATCACAACATCTAAAGTCCACATGTCTGTTGGTTTTCTGGGTACCTGGACCATGAAGTATTCACAGAAGCTCCAGCCAGGCTGGGTGCGTTTCTCTCGGAGCGTACGCATGTCGTCTTCGAAGCGACCCAGGTTCTTGGTGAAGGACATGAGGAGGAGAGTTCGCAGCTTGAGCAACAAGGAATTCCAGGATTCCTGAGACCGAGACGAGTCCTTCAGAGGATCTGACAGCACCACACACCTGCGTCAAAGAGCAACAACCTTTATATACTCAGGGAAGGTTGAATCAACATGGTTTCTTATATTCAGCAGGGGTTACGTTGCCAGCTGTGAGAACATATGAAAAGGGCAGCAATAAATGATTCTCTTAATTTTCGGGTTAATGTTAATACAATAAATAAAATAAATTTCAATATAACTGTTTTATCATTTAGTCTACAAAACAGAGAAAAGCAGGAAATGCTCATATTTGAGAAGCTGGAAACAGAATATTTGGTGTTTAATTAAAAGATTGTCAAAATTGTTTTCAAATAATTTTATGTCAGTCAACTTCTCATTTTCATTGTTTCACCTGAATCAACTTGTTTATAGGGGAGGAGTGTCCTCACCTGTCATTCTGCTTGTTGCAAAAATCACTGCGGATCTTGTCCACGATGGACGACCGAGGCAGGATGTTGGTCTTGTTCTTCTTCTTGGTATCGTTGGTCTCCACGACGATGATGACCCAGTCTGCTGAGCTGTGAGTTCGCAAGCTGTTCTGCCAGCGCATCATGTCCTCCTTCACCGAGCTCTTATAGACCTCCGTATCCTACAATTCAGGAAAATACATTTATTATTATATGAAATATAATTCTTTACAGCAGGAGGTTGATGAAAACAATCCTGTCACTGTGATTGCCTCATGTGAACGCCCAAAATGATGTTAAAACATGAATATTATAGGTGGAAGGAATCCTATCTGAAAGATATGAGAGAATACCGCATGTTAAGTAAAAACAACACAGATGTTTTTCACATAAACAGAGTCATTTTTCACATAAACAGAGTCATATAAAAATGATGGAGGAAAAGGAAAAGATGCTTCTCCTTTAAGTGACTGCATGTTGCACTGAATGAGGAAGTTTCCACATCAGACGATATCAGAGGACGGAAACTACAAAAGGAATCCTGGCCAGCAAGTTTACATTTTATGATGACGATATTAACCTGTAGGCTCCTGAATGTTGTGACGCCCTGCTGATGTTTTGGAAGTGCACTTTAAGTTACAGTTTGTAGGATCATTTTTGCACGCGCAATCACGTTCATAGAAATTAATTAATTTAGTCCTCTTATCTTTGAAGCATTTATTTAACTGTGCCACTGAAGGTCTGGATTGACTTCTGTATAACTTATGGCTATACACACCCACGGAAAACCTACACAGGTGTCTTCAGTCATACTGATCAGATCTGTCGGACTGTCCTCTCAACGCACACATTATTTACATACAAATACAGATGTGACTGGTTGGTTACAGCCTGTCCAGGTCAGAGCTCGATGGTTTTAACTTGTCTTCACCACCTGCCATATTGGCCTGCAGTGTGCAGAGGACTTGCTGCTCCTTGTAGAAAAAAAAGGGGAACCTGCAGCCCAAACTTGCTGCCACATTCAGTCCACTTACACTGTCAAGACTGTGTGAGCGTGCACAGACTGTGTTTGACTGACATCTCCCCGATTCTGCATTTAGCTTTCTTACACGTCTTCCAGCAGGACAGCCTCCACCTGTTTAAATGCCGCAGTTTACCTCTTTATTTACATCCTCCCCTTTAAAAAGGAGTCCACTCTGCGGCTGCAAAATTCACATAGTCTTCATTGCAGGTCTATTGTATTGACTTGTAATACTGTGCAGGTGTTAATGTTACTGTGTCCATACTGAATACACATACAGGCTCACTACTCCCACACTAGAGGCACAGTCCTTAGGAAATGTCATGAGTCACGAGCTGATGACAGCACTTCCTTAAACTAACCAGCTGCTCAGTCAGCAGCAGAAGGTTCCTGCTTCCCTTCTTGTTTTTCTCCCGTCTACTATCCCCGAAGCTGCCTTGCAAAGTAGATGTCAAGTTCAGTTTAGGCTGCAGACTCCAAACAAGTGCAAGAAAGCCATGTGCACAATATTGCAGATACATTTGAAAACGTATTATTTTCTCCTTCTATCCATACAAAGATGATCGTTTTCACTCCACAAAACTGAGCTCGTAAAAAATGCTGACACACAATTGAAAACAGACAGGGAAGATACAGCTTCACACACAGTGGGAAGGAGTTATGCCACCATGATCTTAACTCAGTGAACTTTTATATCTCACAATACGAGTTTGCATATCTTGCATACAGAGCTGTCTGTGACCTACTTTTGCCCAGATAGGGCGCCCATAAGCACTCATCTATTCTTGGAGGGTAGAGAAGCAGACATTGCCTCTCCTCCAGAACACGTGGAATAAACAAACTTTATCAAGATTCTGCTCTTGTGACTTTCTGGACAGAAAACGTCGGGTAGCAGCAACATTCAAAAAGCAGACTTTGTGCCGCCACCACTCTCTGTGATCAATGAATTTGCACGTAAAACATAACTGATCACACAATAAAAGTGTTCTCATTGATGTGTCTTTATATTTATTATGTCAGATTCATGATAATGACCATAAAACAGCAGCATATTTGTCATGAGTCTTAGTTAACAGGAAGCTTTTCTTACCACAAATCAAATCATCAATCATGCAACTATATAACAATAACATCATCTGTGCTGTGGATTGGACTACACTGAAACACAAAACAAATGTTCACAAAGTCATTATAGATCTTTTAATCAACTTGAGGACCCCAAAGATAGAGTAGGGTTGTCAACACAATAGCACTCGAGTCGATAGAGTCGAATTTAATAGAACAGTCGTTTATTGTCCCACTGGAACAAGAAGTTTGTCTTCGGGAGAACTGTGAGCTGCAAAATGTTAAAACAAGCCTTCCTCGTATCGTAACTCAGTCTGATAACGCACAATAATTAATGTTTCCCAGCAGTACTGTTAATTAAATTACTGAGTGACTGCATGATTGAGGTTGTTGTGCAAAGTGTGTGTGTGTGTGTGTGTGTGTGTGTGTGTTTTAAGCTACTCACACAGCAGTCAGTCCAGTAGATGTGGAGGAAGGGGAAGGTGAGGAGAGCCTTGTTGCCCTCCTTGGGGAGGAGCTCCTCTTTAAACTGGACAAAATTAGCTTCAAGGTGGATCATTTTTGGTGCACGGCCGTACGTCCTGCACAGACAAGAAGGCAGGGTTTTATAGGATCAATTACATGGTGTTTACGATTAATATTGTTTTCATTGCTCCATGACAAAATATGGCTTTTCATAGACTTAAGCTCCACATTCAACCCCATAAACACAGTCAAGCTCTAAAATAAATACCAACCCTTGAATCTGTCACTGGATCAGCAGCTTTCTCAGAAACTTAGTTTAAAAGTGTTGAAAGGAAAATTCAGTTTATTGTCATAGTCATTGACTAATACTGTCCTTTATCAATTCCATAAGTATTTCTAATTTATCTGTTTTATATTCCTTGTTTGATAAACTGCTTTGTTAACTTACTATTACATCCTTCCCCTTTAACCTTCAATACAATAACCCCCGGGGCTGTGTTCATTCAGCCTTATTAATCTCACTCCAAAAAGCATGGGACAAATAGTGTAGCGATAAATTTACCCTGGTCATGGTCAATAATCTCCTACTAAATACATCTAAATGCAAGTATGTCACATATCAAAACTCTGATACTCATCTCTGATGTCATTCATTGGCTCATTCAAATTTCTTGGCACTAATAAGTAATAACCTTAAAGGGAATATCAATACAGACATCATATAAAAAAGGATAGCAGAGGGAACGAGGCACAGCGTCTCTGACCCTGAACACAGCACCACTACTATTCAAACAGTTAATGAACAGTTTTATATCTCTGTACATCCTGCACTCACTACTTCCTATGTGCTTCTTGTCTTTTACTTCAATATTTCATGCATGTAATGTTTAGTGGTTATTATTGTGGCTATATAAAAAATGTAAAATACATTGTGTGGTGTGATTATGTGTGATTAATGGGAGTGTACAAATATTCAAGAGCAGCCCATCCACTACATCCTCCAAAATGACCACAGACCACTCTGACCTCTCCCTCACACGGTGGGAACAGAAAGTGAAAATTAAACTAAATGACTATGTTTTTCCATCATGCATTCACCAGGGCAATACTCACCTCCTCCACTCCATTGGCTCCCTGGGAAGTTGTTGGGCCAATGAGGTATAGAGAGACGTAAACAAGCTCTGGTCTCCCGCACCTGTGATGAAAGGGGCAGGACAAAGACCGTTCAAAAATTAGGTCAGAAATGAAGAACTCAAACGGCTCACGCGGAAATTAAAATCCTACCCATTGTCCTCATAAAAATAACTCTGGGCAAAAGATGAGCTCTCTGATTTTGTTATAGTACCCCAAATTCTTCCCATTTGACTTCTCAAGGGTTCAGTGTAAAGGGACATGGAGGTTACACATAACGGTACAAAGTGAAAAATGCTACAACGAATACTTAAAAAGACAAATCTGGCAGAAAGACAGAAATCAGCTATAGTCCGTATGCTTTTAAACCACACGAATCAAGAAAACCTCTGACAGTGAACTTTGTCACAGACATGAAAACACAGATAAACTCATCCAGCAAACACAGAGAGGCTGAGATGTGATCTTCATTTTTGAGAATGTGGTTTTGCCAGGACAGTCTGATTTGTTGCACTCTCTTCTCAAAGGCTCGAGTCCATCAGACATTGAAGGAGTCAACGTCCTGTAGTGCTCACTGCCTCGCTATCTTCCCTCTGTTGTTTAACAGCCCTGTGGATCTACATGATGTGCTTCCTTGAATCAGTAAACTTGTCTTACTTCTGGTCTACATCAGGGTTTGCTGCATGAATTCTCATGTCTTACCAAAACAGACAGATACTTTTAGAAATGTGTATTTTTCTTTTGTATGTCTTGGGCACAGGTCATTACTTGACTGTTTCTGATTTACTTGATTTGTCACTTAACAGCATATAAGCTGCAGACTAACTGACTACATAACACTGGGAGCACCAGCCCATTTTTTAGGGGAAAAATTTCATTTGACTTTTTAAACTGTCACTTCTGTCTTTTCTGCTGACTTGAAAGCTTTGGAAATAAGCTCTGTATTGCAATCAATTCATATTTCTGTACACATTTCATGCTTTCTTTCTTTATTGTGCTTTAGGGAGCTTCATGTTGAAAATGTGTGACTGAACTGACAAACAGAGTTTTCTGCGCAGCTGTTTAAAACCATCGAGAACAGAAAATAGCCACACATATGTGTGATGTGTGATATCTCGACATCTGTGATGTCTCATCTCGATCCCTCTTTTTTAAGAAGTAGGACTCAAATCTATGCTGTATTGTGTATTCACTGCATTACAAAGAGCTTTTAGTTTCAGAGTGAAGACGGCTCAAGTCATGACATTTACATCACGCTTGTCCCAGCGGGCTTTACAATCTGCTCAGCATGCAACACCCTCTATCCTTAGACCCTGTATCATCACTATGTAATCTCTACATACAGCATGTACCTAGGTGAACAGAGTCTGCGCCATTTTAACACACACACACACACACACACACACACACACACACACACACACACACACACACACACACACACACACTCAGCAACAGCTATAAAAGGCTCAACTGTCAGAAAGCAGAAAAGATCAAGGACTCAACAAAACCTTTGTCACCCCTGATGGCCAGGAAAAGACCACCATGCTCACTCCTCACCAGTGCTTTCAAGTAAAAATCTGCCCCTCAGATCATCTTATACTGCTCAGTATGGGAAGCACATTTTAAAATGAAAACATGACTACGAGATTAAGGTGCTGACGCTCAGCTTTAATTTGAGGTGTTTTACATTGCAGTTCATCAGCTGATGAATGTGTGTGAATGAGAGTCAGTCAGTAATCTCTCCCATACGTCTCCTATGCTGTGTGGATCCACTTTTAAGGTTGGTCCATCCTCCAAATCATCAACAGTCCTGTGAACCAGGCCGACACCTTGCCACTGATGACTGGTAGAATCCAGTCCAGCTCAACAATAAAATGACTTCAATCTCACAGCCGGTGCTCCATTTCAAAATTGCTCAATTGTGATTCATGGTAGCTGTGTGCATTTTGATAAGTAGTGACTTGTGAGACTGAAGTAGTTGTTAAAGCTACACTGGAACTGGGCCACATCCAATGAACTGCATATAAAGCCCATTTTAGAAATAGCCCCCAAGGGTAAACAGGACTACTGGTCCTACACTGCTCACCCAGTGCTAATGTAAACACCCTAATACATCCTACAAGATGAACGTCAGCACTTAAACCTCACAGTGAGCTCTATTTGAATCCAGTGTGCTGGACATGGGCCAACACATTTCCTTGTCCTGTTTGGCTGCATTGTAAATCAATTAGCCTGTCTGCTGCCCACTGCTTAACACCTGGACAGATGAAAAAAACATTACTGGATGTGGAGTTTTGCTTTCTGACATATGTATTTTATATTTGAGTAATTTGAATGAGCAATCACCACCGTAACAAAATATGAACTGGTCACTCTTACAGTTCATGGCTGCCAGTAAACACTGGTCTTTTCAGTGAGAGTGATTCAGTATTCTGATCTGAAACTGGAAGCCGAATGGCATTATTAAAATACAGCAGTACACACATTTAGTTAATGCATCCGTGTGCGTTAGATGATATCATTAATCTTTCCAAGGTCTTAAAGCTACAGTATAAAACTGGACTATGAATGTGCAGGCTATCAAAAACTGCAATCAAATACAACCCTGCAAAGCAAACACAAATATAATCCCTGTGACCATGTGAGTCAATCTGACACAAATAATAGCAAAACTTCAAGACTGCTCATCTTGCTGGGGACAGTGAAAGTTGTACATTCATAACGTAATCTTTTTATTCATAAATCTATAAATCAATGTTTAGGTGTATGGTCTATATGTATAGTCTGCAGCAATGACAGAAACATAGAAAGAGAGGTCATTCATGGTAGCATCTCTAACCCCTCTCACAGAACTCTGGTGTTTTCTGCATCCATCTTGAGGCAACTGGCGACTTACGCAGTGAACCTAAAAATACATTTCACTGCCCACTGTTTAATTATATATTCTGTCTTGCAAATACCCTTTTCTACCTCAGCCTTAGTTTGTGTCTCTTGTGTAACTATCCGTTTTACAGTTAAGACTTGGCATTGGTAATTACACTGAACTCTCAGAAATAAGCTACCAGAACATGTCAGGTCATGTCCATAATCTTAACAAAGACTCTTCTGCCTAATTATTCCCTCCACAATAAAGCAAATTAGAATTTGAACCGTTCCTTCACCAAACAAAGTTGCCAAATGGAAAAGATAACTGTTCACTTGCCATCTTTGCTAAGGTCAGAGAATTTAGAGAAATGGGCTGACATTCTGCACCACTGTCCACATGTATGTGCCCCTGCTAATTCATTTAGACTAAGTTGCTTTATTTATGAATATAATCATCAATGCAAAAGTCACAAATGTAACCAAGGATGCGTTCAGAGGCATTCACCTGAGTTAGGACATAACATAACCCCTCAGGTGTTATCAGATGTGACTTAAATTTTAAATCCACCAATAAATCCCACTGTTCACACCCATGATTCCCTTTCATATTCTGACTTCCCAGTGCCTGTGTCTGCTCCCATACTGGGGCACTTTTGGGCCACTCTGTCCTAAAAATGGAGCAGCCTGCGGTGTTAAGTGAAGCTGGCACCCAAAACCAGAGTCGGCTCCTAAAATAACCCCTACAAGCAGCTTCCATAAGACTCCAAGCGATTTATGAATGGCAAACTGACCCCGATGCTCAAACATCATGCGGTGACTGCTGTCTGAGCTGCTAACAGAGGAAACTGTGGCTGTCAAGCAGGGAACAAGGTGATATACTTCCCAAAACTGCAGCAACTAGCCGTGACGTTATATCGTTAGCTAGGCCTGTTAATCAATGTAGCTACTAGCCAGCTGAAAGAGATACCGTTTCCCTGTGTGAACATTGAGCCCAGACAGCGGTGCAGTATATAAGTATGAAAATATTATACCCTTGACAAATAGGAATTACGCTGCCAATCGTCTCACACACGCAGCGTCTACAAGCTGGCTAATACAGGTACCAGCTAGCCTAGCTAAAACAAGCTAACGCTAATGGGTATAGCTAGCTGGCTAACTGTCAAGACCAGAAAAAATAAGACTGAACGTCTCCTTTTAATAAACACTCACATGTCACAATCGGCTTGTTTTCCATAGTGTAGATGATCGGCTTTTCCTCTTGACACTCCATATGTGTTAGCGATAGTACTCCATGAAAATGACATACAAACAGAGCTTTATTATTAGTAAATGCTTATGTATGCAGTTGTGTTGAATCGATGGGGCCTGTGTCCCCACTGCACTTCCGGGAAGTGCGTAAACTATGCGTCATTAAAGGGTCGACCTGTGCTTTTTAAGACATTCATTACAGGTGTATCGTTGAAGAGTTTGGCTTGGAGGCAAAGCCTGTAAACTAGGAAGGTTGTGTTACTTATAATAATGAAAAAAAGTATTCAGATCGTTTACTTAAGTAAAAGTAGCCATACCACATTATGAAAGTCCAGCAATCAAAAATCCTGAGTAAAAGTACAGACATATTATCAGTAAAATGTACTATCAAAAGTAAAAGTACTCATCATACAGAAGAGTGTCTCCTGACAGTGTTTTATTATTAGATATTATACTATTGCATTATTACCATGACTGTAAAAGAAAAGAAAATTATGGGTTATAATTATAATTATTATATTTATAGCTGTGATATCCTAGAATGTCCTTGCAAATTACCACTGCCCTGAAAGAGCTTCTTAAACTCTAGCAGTTTTAATTCAGTAGTTTTCAGTGCAAAGTTTTGTGCTGGTCCAAATGCTATTTAGATGTTCCATCCTGGATGGGTGAAACGACAGGGAAAACACTGAAGACCATTTTACCATACCACATTTCTAATTGAGTGTTTTAATAAAATATTGTCATGTGCTTTCAATAACCTATACGTACTCTTTGATACCATCTGTCATGTAGTTTCAACACCTTCTGTTTTAGATGATACACATCCATGTACACTGGGAGATACAATGCTGCCACCTAGGGGTACAACGGTGTATTGCAGAAAGTGTGTCAATGAGATGTTGAGGTTTTCAATAGTTTTATTAATATAAAACAGACAAAGATACATACAGACAAAAATACACACTTAGGTTTTTTGTAAACTTAATTCTCCATTTCAGTTATTTTGCTTTTTCATTCATTTCTTCGGCCCTTCATCTTTCTGCTCCATCTCTCTTTTTTCTAAGTCTTCTTCAGCCTTTTCTCTCCCCTCTTCAGGTTCTCTCTCTCCACTTTTCTCTTCTTTCTCATCTTCAGGTTCAATCTCAGCTCCATCTCCTTTCCCAGGTCTGTCATCTCCTTTCTCTCTGCTTTTCTCTCCATCATCTTCTTTTTTCTTTTCCTGATCATCCGGGTCTTTCAACCCAGATTTATCGCCGTCCAAAATCCTCTCCATGTCCTCTTTTGTGCTTTTGGTGCTCTCTCCATCTCCCTCTTTGGTCACATCATTACCATCTTCTCCCTGTCCCTGTTTTTTTACCTTTGCATCTGGACCCTCCTCTTCCTCTCCCTCTGCCTCTTCTCGCTCCCAGCCAACTTCCCCTCCCACCCCTTCACCTCTTCCTGGTGCTCTTTTTCCTTCTTCTCCATCTTCTGGCAGTTGAGTCTCCAGTGCTGCCACCTCCCACTCCAGCTGCTCCACCCTGGCCTGCATCTTGCGGTTGCTCGACTCTAATTCCACCATGAGTCGAGCTAGTTTTGTTTGCAGGACTTCCAAGTTGCTCTCCAGCTTGCTTATCTTGGTTTCGACGTTGTTTGCCTCTCCCTCCTCTCCCTCTCCGCTCTCCTCCAACATGCCCATCTTGGTGAGGATCTGTCTACCTTTCTCCTCCAGGTGTCGTTTGGCTGCAGGGAACTCGGATAGCGTGTCTGTCAGGTCTTCTTTGGACAAGCTGAACAGGTCAGAGTAGCCAATGCTTCGGATGTTGGCAGTGCGACGATTGCCAGACTTGTTACCTAAAAGGAAACATGTGATTTCTTTAAAACCTAAAGATTTAAAGAAAAACTAAAGAATATCAATACAAAGGATATGATGTCCAAGACAGGCACATTTGTTGTTTAAAGCTGTCTTATATGAGAAGGTCAACTATATTGATATTTAAGTATTAGTATTTTAGTCATGTTGTTGAGTTGTGTCTCTCAACTCTGTGCTTCATGGTTTATGTGTTTAGAGTTTGATGTTATCATTTTATAATCTTTTAAACTATTTCTATTAACATTTTATTAAGATTAATGTTACATGTTAACATTGTACTTAATCTACATGTCTTATTGCTCAATGCTGCTCTGCATGGCTAATGAATGCAAAATGTGGTTATTAACAGTGTTGCTCATTTGAGCTTTGTTGCTTTGTAGTGAATAATGGATGCTGTTATATTATTGCATCAATGTTTTCCTTCTTTCTGTTGAAAATAAGCCAGCTGGTTAACACTGGCACAGTGAACAACACTGCTGATATGTTGTCCTAAATAAATAAATGAAAATTAAAATAAATTAAATTTCATCACTGTACATCCAATATGTGTTAAGCCCAACGTTGTACAAGGACTGGCAGCAGCAACGCCCATTTTCCCCCTAGGTCTATTTACCATCTACATTAATGAATAAATGTCATATGAACATGTGCAAAGTACTTGACACTTGACTTACCTTTGATGTTGAGGATACTAATTTCCCCAAAGAAGTTCCCTTCACTCAGCACAGCAAACTCCGTGACCCCATCATCTGCTACAACTGCAAGCTTTCCCTCTTTGATGATGTACATTTCATGGCCCACATCTCCTTTCCTGCAGACGTACTCTCCTGGACTGAACACCTGCAAGACAAAGGGCATAAGAAACCTCTTCATCTTTGAACAGTTCTTTTCTGGAAGCATTTCTGATGAATTAGATGATAAACTAGGCAAAGCAACAGGGTTCAATTCAAATCTGCAAGCCAAGAATATGCCATTGTTGAACCTGAGAGTGGCAGATTCAATACAGGTTGCTAGTGTACCTGTTGCTACATGGCTACACACCACCAGCAACGCAGCCCCAAACTGACCTGAGGTGTTAGTTTGAGCACCAGCTCCTCCAGCAGACTTTTCTCACAGCTCTGGAAGATGGTGACTTTGGAGAGTGTGGGAAGGTGCACGCTGACAGCGATCTCTGTCCTCAGATGTACAGGCAGCTGTTGCAGGATTTCATTCTCTCGCATGATCTTCTTGTTGATGTGAAGATGCTGGTACCAGTTGTCGATGCGCTGTCGAAGCTCCTTGCTTATGTAATGGCTGCGCAGGTATGCCTTCACCTGAAAGAGGAAAAGAAGAACCTTATTTTCTTTCACCTAGCCAAAGAATGTAATTAAAAGCCATCTCCCATTCCCTTCTTTCCCAACTTACCAGCTCATGGTTAGGGAAGAAGACATTATCACGGTCCCTCAGGCTTGTGATGACATTGCCAACATTGCCAACAATCGATGCAAACACCAGCACGGCAATGAGCAGGTCTGCAATCATAAACAAGTACTCCTCTTCCCTTTTTGGCAGGGGGGTGTCTCCTACTGTGGTGAAAATCTGGGCAGAGAACCAGAAGCAGTAAAAGTACTGACGACGCATGGAGGCAAACTCTGGGTTGGTCATGTTGGGGTAGACCCAACGATCACTTCCAAAGCCGATATAGCTGGACAGTGCAAAGTAGAGACAGGCATTCCAGTGGATCAACACAAAGATGTATATCATGAGCTTGGAGATGCGGAAGGTGTTGGGGTAGGAGGTTCTCGTCTCCATGCGATCCAGGGCCTCGTTGAGTCGTGGCAAACGCAGAAGGCGGTTGATCCTCACCAGCGGAGTTTGGATGCCAAAGACAAAGTAGAGGAAGTCGGTGGGCAGCAGGGAAGCCAGGTCCCTTAAGAAACATTTAGAGTGAAGGTAGCGCTTCTTCAGCTGAGTTAGGTCCTTAATCAGGATGCCCTGATCCAAGTAACCTGGAGAGGGACAACAAAGCCCAGAGTAAAATCTGAATTTGTAGAATCATATTGTATTTTAATGTCTCAATCAAAACCAACAAAAATAAAAACACATTTACCTGTGTGAACAGTGATGATCATGTCAACCATATACATGAGGTCTGACAGATAGTCCAGTGTAAGCCACACAGGCAGGTAGCTCAGTGCAATTGCAGTGAAGCATGTCCTAAGAAAACACAACCAACAAGTCAGGGTTTCAAGGGATGTCAAATGATTGCTAGTTTAATGTTTAGATATATGGTCATTATCACTATTTGATATCTGTCAAGCGTTTACCTCAAAATGATGATTACCCAGTTGTAGACAATGGGGAAGATCATGACCTGCAGCCAGACATAATAAAACTGTTCTGCCGGATCAACCGACCACTCCCTCCAACTGAGAGGGAAATGATGAGGGACAGGGAAATTAATTGTGTTTAATACTTGATCATCGTACACAAGGAAAATTGTTAATATTATGAAAATTACAAATAGATTAAAATATCAATTTGTCTGTATTACCTACCCTACATGTAACGTAAATACCTGTCTGTATTTTAAATTAAAAGTCTTAGAAAAAGCCTGTGATTTGGCAGACATGGATATGTTATGGATAAAGAAAGCTTTCTATAGTAGAGATTAAAGTAAAGTGCATTAGGACTTCAAATGTTTGTACGGAAATGATGCTGTGTGTTGACTAAATTTACAACTAAAGTTACTACTATGATACATTTACTGCACTCTTCATGTCATAGTCTATCCAACCATTAATTACTCACTTAACTTTCAACTTCAGATCCAGATTGATGCTACGTTTGCCTTCATCCTTGACTCCATCGTCTCCTTTCTCATTCACTTTCTGCCCTCGTTGCCACCTGAGCAATCTCTGCCATTGGTTGCCTCTAATACTAACATAACCTGTTTTATCCATTCTCCAAAGTGTAGCCTTAGACTAACACATTTTCCTAAATGAAGATGACCTTTGCTCTCGATCTTGTTCCCTCCTGCATGAGCGTTGCACTTTCTTGGAAAATAATTCAAACAACCTTGTTGACTAGCATCAGGCAGAACTGTGTGGTTCACCTAACAACAAATGAGGTCTACCTGAGTACTGCCTGGTGATGCAGGTCTCTATGGAAGAAAACCACAACAGATGTCATGTGTCCTCTGGGAATTCTCCCTCCCCCTAGAAAACCAGAGAGGTCTTCCTCTGCACATCCCAGAGGCTGTTAGAGACAACAAACAATGACTGGAGTACAGAGCCCAAACTACAGAGAACGTGTCACTATCAATAAACATACAGAGTGCATTGTTTATGCACGTATAGATAATATAAGAATGCCACATTAAGAGAGAAAAATTATTAAGTATTTTGTATTGGTTATTCTTAATAATTTTTAATTAGGAATAATCTGGCCCAAATGAAATGTTTGTAATATATATATATATATATATATATATATTGAGTTTTGAAAGAAAGAAAGTATTGATATTTAATCGAAAAATGTATATCATTAAATAGCAAATTTGAAAGCGAAACATTTTGCTCCTTTCTGTTGGGTTGATGGTTCATTATTATGAATTGTCTGCCCAGCAGTAACGCTACATAAACTAGTAAAAATTTTCTCCTATGGCATTATTATTATTATATGGTATTATTATTATTATTATTATATGGCATTACTATGGCAGTAATTCCATATCTAGAACATTAAAACTTTTCTGTTTTGCTAATAATGCTTCTGTACCTTTTAATTTTGAATGTGGAACTACCTGAAAAGTCACATTTGGGTCAGTCTGACTGCTCACACTGACTGTGAGATTGAAGTTTCACAGGCTGACACATAGAGCATCAAAGACCAGCCTATGCCATTAAATGACAAGAACCCATCAGCAGCATTTTGACTAAACAATCCCAACTCAAGGTCCACTTGCTACCTTTTTTTCCTAGAGCTATCAAGCATATCACACAGTCTGTATCTGTGGATGAAGTTTGTCTTATTTCCAAGGCTCAAGAGTGAACGTATACTTTTAAGGGCAACGTCAACGATTTACTTGTGAGGAATAGTATTCAACCAGAAAGCTTGTGTTACAAACTTGCATTTAAGAAGTGGGCATTTAGGAGGCAGGGAGGCTCTCATAAAAGACATTAATTTTAACCAACATAGAATGGATGACATCCCAACAGCAACTGGGGTCACGTCATTATATTTATCTGCATGACAACTAAGCTAACTGATGAAGACCAGCATGAGAGTGCCAGAAGAGGCCGGTTAGTAGACTTTGAGATGGGATTGTTCCACTAAACTACTATTTGTAAGGTAAACGACGGTGATGCTCAGATTGATTTAGAGTTTTTCACCAGCTTCTTGTGTAACGGTCAAAATAGAACCCTGTCAATATGAGAACACGATGTACAGTTAACGGTGTTAGTATGGAATTAGGTCACAGTGTTTTTGTTTTTGTTTTTTTGCTCGTTAATTTTGGCACTTTAAACCCTTCATACAGCCGAGAGTCGCTGTGGGTGTGAGTCAGAGAAGTCGTGTGGGAGGAGTTAAAGTAAGATGGCTGCGGGAAAGAGAACAGTGTTTGAGAAATCATCAAATGGGATGTTTATCTGTCGCTAACAGGATGCACGGCAGTCCGAATGAAGGACTGGTTAATGTGTTAGCTTCCCCGGCTCAGTGTGATCCAGCCCGCTGGTTGTCTCCAGGTTACGTGCGTGCTGGTCATCCGTTTACTGCTCTGACATTGTGGAATTCATTAGCAGCTAGTCGTTAGCAACCCACCAGCGCTAACTTACTAGCAACCAGCTAGCAGGTATCTGGAAATCAGCATCTCGCAACAACTGTTGAGACTCCTACGAATATCCAAGGTGAGTAACTAACGGAATTAACTACTAATATTAGAATAAGTGCTTCCGTACTTCAACTTCTTAAATTAACTATGTACATGGCTGACATTTCTAAGCTAGCTAATTATCTTTTCAGTATCAACTAGCTTGCTACATCATCTCGCCATTGACATGCATTGATTGTTGTTTTCCGGCGGACCCTAAGCCGCTTCGCTTCGCTAATATGAGATCTGGCGCAGCATGATGACTTCAAGATCAGGTGTAAAGCCCAGGTCCTAATAAGATAACAGTAATTAAGCAATCAGTTTATAGGCAAGGTCGTACTATTTGATGGCTGTACTCAAGAGCTAGGTGTGCTAACAGTTTGTCAGACTGATGGGGGACACATGACCCAAAACACTGCAGTGATTGATGTCTGACTTTGCATGACATGATCTGTGAACGTTGGCGTCCTGAATTAACGCGGAATAAGTGGATATTGTTTTCTCTGAAACCCAGCCATGGTTAACCTTGTCAACTGTGCCTAAAGCACTTAATTCTTCATTAAGCTGTTCTCTAAATACACCTTGAGATTGAGTAGATCAGTTCTCTTGATCAAAGACAAATGTCTGAAATGTGTGTGTGTAGCAAGTAGTATGGAAAACTAGTACTAGAAAGTATGCTTGATCAGACTTCTAGTCTTTTTACTTTTCCTTTGATTACATATTTCTTGCTTTAAATCATAATTGTGCTCTTTCGATAAAATGTACTCAATGTCCTCTTGCTAGCTTTTTCCATAGCTTTAAAATGCATCTCATGGCTTTCATTAGCAAGGTCAAGAATTAGCTTTCATGCTCAAATAAGTTTGCTAATTTTAGACCGCATTAGAGCTGAAACAATTAGTAGATAGACAGAAAATGAATTGACAAATAATTGATCAGTCTTTCTATAAGCAAAAACACCAAAAACAATCACTGGTTTCAGCTTCTGCAATTTGAATATTTGCTGGTTTTCTTACTCTTGACGATGGTATATTAAATATCTTTTGGGATCTGTTGGTGTTATATAGTGTTTTGCCTGGTTAGTGTACTCTCTCTCGCTCTCTGAGTAACTTTGGATTATGTATTGTGTACCACAACAGAAACATCCTTTTTTATAAACAACTTTTGAATGTGGGTCGAGAAGCTGGTAGTAATAGTGGTTACAGAACGCAAGTATTTGTTGGTACAAGAGATCAGTAAACAGGCTACAGGAAATAGGTTTTACAGGTAGCGCTCGGGTAGACACATTTTCTGGTGAGTGTTTAAGATCAGCTTTGCCACTGACTTAAAAATGCACATCAGATTAAGTGGGAAGTCTGTATCATCTGTCGCAGCTGTTGTTCAGAACTTATCTAAATGTCTAAATGTCAGCTATGAAAGCTCCCTGACTCTACCACTGCAAAGACTGAAGTGATCAGTGAAGTTAAAGAGTGAAAACGAACAGAACAGAAGTAGAAATATGAGGAATGTGAAGGACAGAATTTGCAGAGACCTTGGAGCTCTGCCCGTTTTCACACCTGTGTACACCTGGATCATTCCTGCAGAAAGCAGGTGTGGCTGTCAGTTTGTCACAGAAACTCTGGAAGCAAGCTTTTCTCTACTTTCAGTCTGTCTGAACTTCTGAGAGAGTATATCTTGGCCTGTAGACTTTGTAGTGTGAGATCATAATAATCAAGACGAGCTGTGGTATGGTGTGTTTGATCACTAACCTTTGACAAACGCTCTTGTCTTTTATAAAGGCAGCCTCCCTTTAATGGAATCTGTTGCTGAACTTTGAACTCATTTATGGGTTTTTGTTTTACAATGCTGTGTGTGTGACCTGAAAAGAAAACACATTTTCAATTTCCGTATGTGGTATAACTCATATTAGCTGAGTCCTGAATGCCATGGTCGGAAAAAGTTTTGCCTTAAATGCTGACGAAGACTGGCTTACGTGCATGTAAGGTAATTGCATTTATAGTGAATCATGGGCAGACTCTGTTCTCAGTAAGCTCTGTTAGCTCTGTTTTTACTCGTTGTGGGTTTCTTTCTGATTTTAAAGTCTGGATATGGATTCATTTCATGCATTTAAAGAAAAGATTGAATTTCCTCCGAGCAACATGAGTATCATTAACTTTGACTAACCTGCTGAGGGCTGGTGAATCATTAAAAAAAAGCATGGAAGTTTTCCACTTTATCACTTTTTACCACAGTTTATCACTCTGCAGCTGCTGTATGAGACATTCAATAAAGGAAACCAGTTTTCCTTATTGATTCAGGAAAGTTGAGCCAGAAGTCATCAAATCTGTTACTCTTGTCTGACCCAAGTCCAATCATGTGACTTCAGTCACAAATGTGTTTGTAATCTACATTAAAGTTTCTTTATCTCCACTCCCTTAACAACAGTGTGGCACTGAACTCATTAATCTATTGAACCCTTCTGGACCAATCAGAGAGGTCTTATGAATGATCTTTTATTCAATTTGGGAGATTAAACCAAACAGCTTCACAGAAATAGGTTTCAAGCTCTGTTAACCGATGTGTGTGACATTAACTTTGAACTAAATGCATTACAGTGAAATCAGATTTCTCCAGCAGGAATCTAACTTTGATAACCGGGTTTCTCTTATCTCTTGAAGTATCAAATAGGCCTGTTGGCTTGAAAGGTGCTCCTTCAATGGTTCCAATGGCAACACAGAGTCACAGCAGAAAAAAAGGCATCAAAACTACTGCAGCATAATCCACTTCTCCACTGTTGATCCATCTGTTCAGTCCATTTCCTAGTAATCCTCATAATAAGTCACTACATACACTACTCCCGGCAGATATTTTTGGAGCTATTAGGATGTGATAGCCCAACATGGAGGTAGTTGTGGAAAAAACTATATGTTTTTCAGTCCTTACAGTTGGAGAATATCTGATAAAAGATTTTTGACGGCATATTTCCTTAATGCCTTACCCCAGTTAGAGAAACCAGTTTCTTTTTTATGTAACGTAATTAAGAAATCCTGTTATTGTAGTAAGTTGACAGTAACAGTCACGAGAGCAGTAAAATAAGCGTTTAGGGATGTTAATAATAATGAGTGGATCAAGAATACAGTCACTGGCAGTGCGCGCTATCAACAGTTAGACTTGCATCCTGAATTCCCATCACTTCAATATGACGACAAAGGTGTCACTGATTAAAAATGACAGGTTGGAGGTTTGAGGACTGAAGTAAGTGCCTGTTGCCTGCAGCTCTTCATCGGTCCTCTGTGACTACTTCCTCTTTTATCTTTGTTCCCTTGTGATATTATACAAAGCCAAGGTCAACAAAGTTACAGAGAATACGCTTTGCATACAAGGTAGCTCTGATCATATTCTCAAACAAAGACTACAAAGACTTAAATGTGTTGTCGGGAGATCTGGGCAGCCCATTTCATGTTTCTACCTGCTATCAGCATTTGTTAGCTACTACTTTTGAGTTGATAGAAGATGTATTACGCTTAGTTTGATTCAAATAACGAATTTATTATGGTTGTGGGGCAAAAATCACCCATGTCAGTTATTTAAGTAAAGTTGTCATTGAAGGAAAAACATGCCTCTTTATCATCTTGAATGATAAATCTGTAAGTTGCTTGACATTTGCTTCCATAACACAGTACAGACAGTTACTCCTATGTTGAGCAGAAGGTGGACTGGCTGCAGCTTTTCCACAGAAGGACCGAATGGTTTCCCTGGTAACAACATACTGTAGAGGCTGACTTATGTTTGTAAAAACACAGACGCTCATCAGCACAATTGATAGAGGCTATTTCTGAATTGAAGGGGTGTTTTTGTAGGGCGGGACAATGCATGCTGACAATATGTTTGGCTGTATGGGACCATTTCATGCCATGCTGCAAATGAACGAGTAGGACTGCTTTATGGAAATACTTGATTAAGTTTTTTTCAGATACTTAATTCATGTTTAATTCACTGGATTATCTAAAATGCACATTCCCATCTGGTTATTTTATTCTATAGAAATGTTCTCTGTCAAATCTTGTGATAATATACGTTTTCACAATGTTTATTTCACTATCATGATGCAAAATTAAATATACTGTGATTGAATATTTTATCCATATTTGTCACTTGAACTGCTGGCATGAATAATACACTTTTAGAATTTTATTGATGTGGTGGGTTTCAGACATGTATAATTGTATGATAAAACACATGTTATTACTAATCCAGATTCCAGTCTGTTCCCAAAGTGCTTTACATTCACACACATATTCATACACCGATGGCAGCCGAGCTGCCATGCAAGGTGCTGGCCTCCAGCTAAGCAACTTAGGGTTCAGTGTCTTGCTCACTGCCTCCCATGCGACAGTGCTAACCACTGCACCACCGTGCCAGTTTTAGATTTGGTGTTTAAAATGCAGAGTTTGACCCAGGCTCAACATACACAGTGATTACTATAAATATAAAGACCATTATGTTACATTTTCAGTGTCAAATCAAGGGAAATACAGGAAGATATTCAAGTAATATACACTTGGAAAAAACATATATGTCATACATACATACACACACACATATATATAAATATGTCATGGATTCAGGTTTACATGTTGATGTTGTATGTTGTGTTTTTTTTCTTTGTTTACACAGTGCAGAGTGCCCGTCCTGACTGGCTATGGAGTGGTGTTGGCTTCAGACTGGATGACAGGGTCTACAGGGAGGACAGGGTCACACAGATTCTAAAGCAGCAGTGGGCTTTTCCTAGATGTACACTGACTGGCAGTGACAGTGCGTTTGCAGCTGACCTCCTTCCCCTCCCTCTCTCTGTTTAGACACCCCCCCCCCCCCCCCCCCCTCCTCACGTCATCGTTTCCTTTTTGTCCCTTTTGATTTCTTTTTGCCTTCTGTTGCTTCTGTACTCCAACCTTTTTACTACTCCGCTCGTCTTTGAGTTCTTGTGACCTGCCTCTCGCTGGGTCCAGTATGAGCTGGCTGAGCAGGTTGAACCCGCGGGGTCCTGGAAGTCGGACCGGCCGGAGCGCAGCCCCCTCCAGCCCTTGCACTGCTGACCCGGAGACCTGCCTCATGGTGTTTGAGAACCACTGGAGACAGGTGAGCTGCAGACACACCTCTTATCTCGAATTTTGATGAAATTACATATTTTGTTGTAATAATAAGAACTTTTAATTTTTTTTCACAACCTCGCCCACTTAATAGCTGAGATGTGGAGACATCTCAATAATATTGCTGCATCCTCAGGCCGCAGTACATTGAGTGTAATGTTTTCGTAAGTGAAGTAATGACCAGAAGAATGAAATGAAGACTCCTCTTCCTCTCTGAGTCATAACTCAGTCAGACATGACACACATATTTTTAGATTCAGTGTGACTTACACTTTCTGCGGATATCTGATGTTATGGCAAAGAAACATCCAGAAAATCTACTTAAAAACCATAGAAAAGAAGCTCCTTATATCTCAGAACTTGCCCGAGTTTTCAGCAATACAATAATCCAGTGATAGTTGTCTGTACATCCATGAGTACACTGTAAACAGGAACTGCTAAGAGCTAGTTTGGCAGACTTTTAATGGTGCCAATTTGCCAAAATGTAAACAAAATATAGGCTAAAAATGATTTTATTGTTTTGAATAATAATTGAGTCTATTTAATGTCAATAAAAATGTGATCATCTTGTTTTGTCCAACTAACAGCCCAAATTTATTCAGTTTACAATGATATGCTTGATGAAGTACTAAATTAAATGATTATCAAAACGTTTTTTTTTCCATTAACAGAGAATTGATTTTCTGTTGATGAACTAATTGGTTAATCATCACTAAATCTGCACTATCAAAGTCATTTACAATGGTTGAGAAAATATTTGCACGTTTTATTTTCTTTGTTTTGTGTCGAGCAGCACACCGATCAAAAGTAAATCATCACTTCTGGTTAACATTAAATGACAACAAGACCAGTTTGAGTTTTAAGGCTCTTTCTTTGTTTTAGTGAATGATTATCTGTCCACACTGGGTGTGAATGTTTAGTTGGCTGTGCCAGCGCCGATGAGAGTTGTCAGTCAGTCAGTCTACTTTATAAGTGTGACTGGCTTATGTCCAATCACTAGCTGAAAGATTTATAGGCTACAGAGCCTTGCCACTTCCTAACTGTTGAATTTCCTCCAAGGCAACATAAGACATCTGAGTGATCTTATTTGTCTGGCTCACGGTGTGTGTAACCTTTGCAACAGTACTCTTTCTAGACCAGACATTTTGCATGGAGGCTTACTAATTGTTCAAGGAGAAATCCATTATAGAAGAAGCAGACAGTAGTTTTAATAGGTGGATATGTTGCAACTGGATTGCAACATATCCACAAGATTTTAAAGTTCTCCTACATGTAGCCACAGGTTTCCTAGTACCTAACATGTTTAGGGTGGAGGGAAACTGGAGCACCCTGTCAACTTTTTGAAATAGCAATCCATGTTGTCATACTTTTTTAAGGAGGGTAGAGGTATACGTCTCAATTGTCCAGTTACATGTAAGTGGATATGAAAAAATATAGCTAGTGGTTTTGTGGGAAAGCGTGTGTACAAACACAAATATGCATTGTGCAACATTGTTTTCCACATCTCTTATTTGCAGAAGCTGCTCGCAGATCTGCAAATTCATCTTTGCTGTAGTCATACTGATCGGTGGACCTCTTGATAAATGTTGTGAAACCTCCCCTCATTTATTTATTTTTTACACCACTATTATGCAATTTTGTTATGTTTTACCTTACTGTGAAAAAATAAAAGTAACCGTGTTGCAGTGCCAGTAATTACTTTTTGCTACATTTTATATTACCCATCATTGCTTATTATTTATTTTGTAAATATGTAAAGTAAATGTTTATGTAACACGTATTTCTTTAATATATTTTTAAGGGTAGAAAATAAATCCAACATATACAGCCATTAACTACGGCTATGCTCTAATCAAGAGGCCAAGTATGCCATGAGATTGGCTGTGCCTGAAATCACTTCCTTGTTCACTCATTCACTACTCCCTAAATAACACTTAACACTTAGTGAGCACTAAAATGAGACACTTATCATCATTATTTTGCTCACAGCTGTATTGTCGCACGACTGTAATTTTGATACCTATAAAATGCACTTTGCATCATGGGAATGTTAGCAGAAAGTAGCGTGCGTGCCATCAACACTGCTGTTTTCATTCCACTGTTGGACTTTTTGAGGGCACTACATAGAGCGTAGACTTCACACTCAATCAGGTCCCTTAAATACAATGTCAGACAGTAAATATAGTGCAATATATATTTATAGTGAATACGGAGTGATTTCGGACACAGCATCTGTGACAATGAGCCACAAAAAATACCTTCAAACCGAAGCAGCTAAATGAAATTTAGCCATCATTAATGTCATTATTTACACCTGCGCTTTTCCTAGCGTGTCGAAATATCCAGATTAATGAACTTGAACCAGTCTAATAACTTCTCTTTCATATGAATTCTGAATTCAGAACCTGTTCAGAACTAAATTGAAATGTCTGTTAGAGGTCACGCTTTTGTTATGTTTTATTTCCTCATGGAAGGACAGCCATGTAAAAGTAAAAAACACTGTTCCTTTTATTCAGGTCTCTTGGGTGTTGGAGCAGCACGAGCCTTCATCCTCCAGCGATGACCTGACGGCAGTGAGGAATCACACCGACCAGATGTTATGTCTGCTGGCAGAGGAGCGGCCTGCTGAGAACTCAGAGGGCGGCACCAGCGTGGCACTCATGGGCCCCATACTGGAGCTGGTGGTCACCGAGAACATTCTGGAGTGCCTGGTTCAGTGGCACCTCCGCCGCGGGCTGGACCCAGACAGCCAGGGGGCGCTGCTCAAGCTGTTTGAGATGCTCATCGGCCAGTCCCAGCAGCCTCTGCTGCAGCACACAGCCGTCCTCCACCCCCTGCTGAGGCTGCTGGGAGCTTGCGCTGACCCAGACCTTGGTTGTCCTTCAGCCCTGGAAAACAGCCTGGTACTGCTGCTCAACCAGGTACATTCACCTACAGTCTATGTACTTCTCTAATGTTTACTTAGCTACCTACAGTCTACATAAGAACTAAATAGAATCTAGAATCTAAAGATGAGAACAGACCTTAAGGTTATTGAGACCTACATAGACTGGATGCCCCTATTTCAACCCACATTACACTGATTTTTTAGTCTTAACAGTCAGACCTGTTTTTATTTCTAATTTATTTACATAGTGGCTGTGTCTTTTTTTCTGATTGGCTGACAGCTTTCTATTAAAATCATATAACAGGACACCTCAAACATAGTTCTGCTCAAAGTTAACCAGTGTTCACAGTGTGAGCA
Organism: Enoplosus armatus; assembly: GCF_043641665.1. Taxonomy (NCBI): domain Eukaryota; kingdom Metazoa; phylum Chordata; class Actinopteri; order Centrarchiformes; family Enoplosidae; genus Enoplosus; species Enoplosus armatus. The sequence goes on along the minus strand of NC_092190.1, from coordinate 6,613,664 downwards.
TAAGGTACAGTTTATTACACTGCAGGCATCCAAAATAACAGTGCTCGTTACAGGTCTACATGCTAACAGTTAGCTAACTCGCTAACTCACTTGTGAAACTGACATAACCGTGGGTTAAACTGGCTGCTTCGAAAATGGATGATGATTTGAAGACAGCTTTTCTTTTTTTTCTTGTGGTCATTACATACGCGCAAATGATCTGCCACTGTAATCCAACACTCCGAGGTGTGTCCAGATATACAGTGCATCCGGAAAGTATTCACAGCGCTTCACTTTTTCCACATTTTGTTATGTTGCAGCCTTATACCAAAATGGATTAAATTCATTTTTTTCCTCAAAATTCTACACACAACACCCCATAATGACAACGTGAAAAAAGTTTGAGATTTTTGCAAATTTATTAAAAATAAAAAACCTGAGAAATCACATGTACATAAGTATTCACAGCCTTTGCTCAATACTTTGTTGATGCACCTTTGGCAGCAATTACAGCCTCAAGTCTTTTTGAATATGATGCCACAAGCTTGGCACACCTATCTTTGGGCAGTTTCACCCATTCCTCTTTGCAGCACCTCTCAAGCTCCATCAGGTTGGATGGGAAGCGTCGGTGCACAGCCATTTTCAGATCTCTCCAGAGATGTTCAATCGGATTCAAGTCTGGGCTCTGGCTGGGCCACTCAAGGACATTCACAGAGTTGTCCTGAAGCCACTCCTTTGATATCTTGGCTGTGTGCTTAGGGTCGTTGTCCTGCTGAAAGATAAACCGTCGCCCCAGTCTGAGGTCAAGAGCGCTCTGGAGCAGGTTTTCATCCAGGATGTCTCTGTACTTTGCTGCATTCATCTTTCCCTCTATCCTGACTAGTCTCCCAGTTCCTGCCGCTGAAAAACATCCCCACAGCATGATGCTGCCACCACCATGCTTCACTGTAGGGATGGTATTGGCCTGGTGATGAGCGGTGCCTGGTTTCCTCCAAACGTGACGCCTGGCATTCACACCAAAGAGTTCAATCTTTGTCTCATCAGACCAGAGAATTTTGTTTCTCATGGTCTGAGAGTCCTTCAGGTGCCTTTTGGCAAACTCCAGGCGGGCTGCTATGTGCCTTTTACTAAGGAGTGGCTTCCGTCTGGCCACTCTACCATACAGGCCTGATTGGTGGATTGCTGCAGAGATGGTTGTCCTTCTGGAAGGTTCTCCTCTCTCCACAGAGGAACTCTGGAGCTCTGACAGAGTGACCATCGGGTTCTTGGTCACCTCCCTGACTAAGGCCCTTCTCCCCCGATTACTCAGTTTAGATGGCCGGCCAGCTCTAGGAAGAGTCCTGGTGGTTCCGAACTTCTTCCACTTACGGATGATGGAGGCCACTGTGCTCATTGGGACCTTCAAAGCAGCAGAAATTTTTCTGTAACCTTCCCCAGATTTGTGCCTCGAGACAATCCTGTCTCGGAGGTCTACAGACAATTCCTTTGACTTCATGCTTGGTTTGTGCTCTGACATGCACTGTCAACTGTGGGACCTTATAAAGACAGGTGTGTGCCTTTCCAAATCATGTCCAATCAACTGAATTTACCACAGGTGGACTCCAATTAAGCTGCAGAAACATCTCAAGGATGATCAGTGGAAACAGGATGCACCTGAGCTCAATTTTGAGCTTCATGGCAAAGGCTGTGAATACTTATGTACATGTGATTTCTTAGTTTTTTATTTTTAATAAATTTGCAAAAATTTCAAAAAAACTTTTTTCACACTGTCATTATGGGGTGTTGTGTGTAGAATTTTGAGGAAAAAAATTAATTTAATCCATTTTGGAATAAGGGTGTAACATAACAAAATGTGGAAAAAGTGAAGCGCCGTGAATACTTTCCGGATGCACTGTAGAACAATAATGATATGGAAGGGTAAAGAAAAGAAGACTGCAGTCTGTTCCAATGTTTTTATGTATCAGGACACCTCGAAATCTATTATCTTGGACTATACTAGAGTTCTGTTTGTAATTGTGACTCTGTAAATCCCCTCCAGGTTTGTGTGTCCATGGCCCGTCAGCCTGTGGTTCTAGAGATGTTGTTCCGGGCGGCACCGGCCCAGCAGGGCTCCACCAATCTGCTGATCTTCTCCCTCCTCGTGCCATTCATCCACCGGGATGGAGCCATCGGACAGCAGGCCCGAGACGCGCTGCTGCTGGTCATGGCGGCCTCGGCCAGCCACGAGGCTGTGGCCCGATACATCGCTGAGAACTCCTACTTCTGCCCGGTGAGTGATGGAGCTCATGAATGGAAAGCGTTGGGTTTTAGACGTTAACTGGGGTTTAGGAGAGGATGTGGTCACAGATGCTGAACTTGGGCATCTTTTGTATTTCCTCATAGAGGAATGCAGGTTTTCTTCCTGTCCTGAGGTTTCTTACATATTTTTATGTACTCCCTCCAAGGTTTTTGGGGGGAGTTTTATCACTTGAAACTGTTGCTGTTGTGGGTCTGACTGTTGACATATTGTATGTGATATTGGGCTTTACAAAAAAACTGGACTGGACTTGGCTGTATTTACTTACGATTTCCTGGCACCTACTTACATGTTTTGTAGTACATTTTGTTATTTTCTGAATTTGAAGTTAAAAGATAAGTCCAATATACCATGACCACAGAAAGTACTTGTTACTGAATGGCAGGTAACCATTAAAATCATACATTTATACACCTCAAACTTCCTGTAGTTCTGGTAAACAGTTAACTACCATTCTAAATATGTACATGTTCTATTAAACTGAAGGCAGCCTTAGCAACACTACTGATGCCTCATGCTACATTAGCATATTTTTTTTTTTAGGGCCACAGCATATGATTGACAGCTGAACTTTATGAGGACAAAATCAAACTTAAATCAAAACTTAGAAAGCCAGTGAGGTAGAACGTCTTGACTCATATTCACGCATTCATTAGTTATGTTGTTCAATTGTTAATAACTCACGACTCCAAAGAAGGGCGGTCATTTGGGTTGGACAGTTTATTAACATCCTTAATATCCTGTCAGGTTTTCAGTTTCCATCCGCGAGGTAAAATCCCACTGAGCTTTTTTTTCAAAGGGAAATATTTTTCCTTTCTTTTATGCAATTTTATACAATCAAATTTTTTTTTTATGTCACTCTTAGCTTAGCTCACTTAACTGTAATTCACATTCCTATGCAATACTATGCATAAAATATCGAAGTCAATTCTATTATTTATAGTCAATTTTGGCTCTCACAGAAAAGTGTCATCAGTATTTTATATACACATGAATATGACCTGCTCTTTAATGATGTGAAAGTTGAGGACATCTTATAATCTGGCTTGCTTTCAACACTGCTTTTAAGAATGAGAGGTGTGTGTGTGTGTGTAATCAGTGATGGTGTGTGATAATGGAAGGGGAAGGACATGACTTTGCACTCTGATAGATAGACCATTCATCCTTATCTACATCCCATCAGCTGCGTTTCAACTTAGAAGGCTTCCTGTAGACATCTTTAAAAAAGAACCACCTCATCCAACATCACACGTGTACCATGTTTAAGACAAACCTAATATTTTATATAAAAAATGTCTAATCGTAGATAAAAACAACAGATCTTCTATTCACTTGTGATCACTTAACTAAAATAAAATACTATACACTGTGTCTCTTTCAACATATTTCCATTAAGTCTGTAAATAACACAAAAAAAAGATAGAAGATTGGGAGCTGTCTGCCTGTGTTATTGTAGTTTCTTCCAGCTGCCACTAGGTGTTATTAAAGAACCATATTTTGTTGATTGCACTTTAAAATATATGTCTACTGTAAGAGTATGCTTACCTGCTGGATTTCATTTTGATAGTGTGAGGCGAAGGTGTGTGTGTGTGTGTGTGTGTGTGCATGCATTTGAACGTCATCCATCCAGTCTTGACAGTTAACAGCCAAAATCTGGTGACAAATTACAGCAACTTAGCGACATTTTAGCTTCAAAACTGTGCTGCGTGATGAGTCTGTGTGCAATAGTTTTCTGCTGTGTTCAGTACTCTTTTCCTCGGCCCGCTCACTCTGCTGGCTCAGCTATTTTCTGCTCGTCCTCCTTCCAGCAGCTTCAGTCTGACCTACTTACAGGCCAGCGGAGGACCAGTGGAGGTGGCATCAAGGACCAAATGCTCCCCTCTGCCTGAGTCTCTTTATATTCTGCCTGTGCATTCTCACACACTCTAATCAGCTTTGTTTGACATTTTGGTAGCAATAGATGAGACAACTGTAACAGCCCTCTTACTGTGTGGTACTGTAAGCTCTTCACAAACGCACTCCTCTGTTCTCCCATTCTGCTATCTCAGTGCATAGCTCTTTTTGATGAATTTTGATTATTGTTTGCATTTGCTTAGTCGGGCAAACGGGTCCAGGTTTCCATATTTTCACTGGTCCAGCAAGCAAATATGCAGTTTCATAAATGTCATCAGCTGTTGTCAAAACACTAAATTACATGAGGGCTTTTACCTCGACTCTAAAATGGATTTTTTTCCATCATGTCTGTACAAACGGGGAAGTAATTTTGCTTATCCAACTCTCTTCTCTAGAATGCAATAAGTGTAGGTGAGCCGTTTGTACATATTATAGAGTCATTGGTGGTGTTATGAAAACAAAATGTGTTTCAGCCAAGATACAAGAGAACACTTACCAAGTATTATGTACATTATAAACATGTAGGATCTATTATGGTAGCTATTATAGGGCTGCAACTTACTATACTTTAATTATTACATTATTAGTAAAAACATACATTAATCTGCTCTATTTTCTTCATTCTTCTTTCATTGGTCTATAAAATCAGAAAACGGCAAAAAGTACCCATCATAATTTTCTAAAGCCCATGGTGACATCTTGAAATAACTTTCTTTCAGACCAACAGTCCAAAACTCAAAATGCCAAAATAGGCGCTGGTTCTTTTTCTGTCAGTCTACTAATGGATTAATCAACTTATCTTCTCAACTTGTTTGTTATTTAGGGTTTTTCTTGTTTCCATTTTTACAATATCAAGTCATTTATCTGTGAAAATCTGCAAAAAAACATTGTGCTTTAAGGATGCACACAGATTTTTACGTGAGTGGTGTCCAGCACCTCAATCACCTGCCGACCCGCTGAGGCTGTTGAGAATCAGCTGTCTTATCTGAAGCCTCTCTGTCTCCTCTCAGGTGTTGGCGACGGGCCTCAGCGCTCTCTACTCCTCTCTGCCCAGGAAGATTGAGGTCAGAGGAGACGACTGGCATGCCCTGCGGCGGGAGGACTGGATGGGCGTGTCGTCACTCGTTCTGTTCATGAACTCGCTGGAGTTCTGCAACGCTGTGGTGCAGGTTGCTCATCCTCTGGTCCGCTGCCAGCTGCTGGACTACCTCCACAACGGCTTCCTCGTACCTGTCATGGGCCCCGCGTTGCATAAGGTAGGAAAGGGATGGGTGGCAGAAACAAGATCACAGTATCTCTGGATAATCACAGACCTCCCTGTCACCAGTTTACATTCGAACCATTTTTATGTTAGAAAATAGTTCCCAAGCTTTAAGCACCACAAACTGTCTGCATGGTCAGATACCATTACAGTAAACTGACCCTGTAAGTAAAACAGGACGAGGTGGATCACAAATTGTGTACCAGATGAAAATTGACGACTTGTTTATGGCTCCTCTTGAGTTACTGGAAGACATTTTTATTGTGTGTTTGAAGTGAATAAGCAGGAGACGTTGAACAATTGTGTGAAGAACTGGTTTGTTTGGTGAACTTTCTTCAACAGATGAGTCAGAGTGTGAGTCAAACACAAGATGATTTCACAATATTTCAAGAAATTGTCTCATTGCCTGTTTTTTAATCTTAGACTTCATCTTATTCATAGGACAGTTGTCGCACTGCCCTCTTTTTGCAGTTTTGATACAGTTTTGTGTGTGTGTGTGTGTGTGTGTGTGTGTGTGTAGTCGTCGGTGGACGAGATGATCGCCAGCACCGCCTACCTGGACCTTTTCCTGCGCAGCGTGTCAGAGACTGCCCTCCTCAAAACCTTTCTGCGATTCATCCTGTTGCATCGCCACGACAACGACACCATCCTGGACACACTGCTCACACGCATCAGCAGCAATTCAAGGGTATAAAAATATATGCGTGTTTGTGTGATAGAGCCTCAACGCCCTTATATGAACTCAGTTGTGTGGGTGGTGAGTGGGCTGAGAGCAAAAATTGATTGAAAGTAACTCAAGCAGAATACAGAAGTCTTGTGTTACACATTGTTTGTAGTTGGTAAAACAATCCACAGTCAAATGTGTATACATCATACATATACTTAAATTAATTCAAGACAATCGTGGTGTTTAGGAAAAAGAAACAGGATTTCATCACGGTGTCATGTTGCAGTGGCCGTCATCTTTCGTTGTAGTTTAAACATCAATTCAAAGGGCTGCAGAGGGAAACAAAACAGAAGGTAACTTCTTTCCTTATCTGTGTGTGTGTTGCAGCTCTGCATGGTCTCGTTGAGCCTCTTCAGGACTCTTCTCTCCCTGAACTGTGAAGACGTCATGCTGCAACTCGTTCTCAGGTATGTCTGCACATCCTAGCATGTCTTCCCAAGTTTTATATTTTTAATGGAATCATTTAATATGCAAAACACAGATCTAGTGGTAAATATTTTTCTCCATAGTCAGTCATTCAGATTAACTGAAGGTTAATGTCACATCAGTGGTCATTGGAAGGTATTTTTGCCCCTCCGTCATCTGTTTTTAATCTACTTTCTGGGTCATTTGAGTGAGCAATTTCAATTTTTTTAGTGAAATACATTTACATATCGGCAAAGAAGCACTCAGTTTGTGTCACTGAGATGTGTGTCCTCATTTCAGAATGTTGAAAAATTAAACAAGGGGATAGTTTTGTTTTCTTCTGTCTCCAAACAGTCACTGATAGAGAACGTACTCTGCCCACATTTTGAATCCAGCCGCCTCTTACTTTGTACTTCTTGGTATGTTATCACCAGGATGATTGGAAATGTTGATTAAAACGTTAACCACAGTTTGTAACTTCGGTGTGTGACCACGTGGCTTGTATTGAAAATAATAATAATTTAGGTTTTATAGCCTGAATAGGGTTTAACTATGTAAACTATGTAAATCCAGATTAAATGGTTTGTTTATATGTGTGTGTGTTTGTGGTTTGCTCCCAGGTATCTACTGCCCTGTACCCATGTAATGCTGAGTCAGCGTCGCGCTATCAGGGAGGCTGATGTGTACGGAAAGTCAGCAGACAAGTTCCTGTCGCTGATCCCAGAGTGCTGCCGGCTGAATGCAGCAGCCTCTGCAGAGCGGGACGACGACGGTGCGTTCTGGGGCAAAGGTGAGCAACGACTACCAATGGAAAAGAAACAAATCACACTTACAGCTGTGATGTAAACATGAACAACTATGAATATGTGAAGACAAAACATTTTCTATTCTTCTATTTGGTGGAATTATAGTTTTTCTAAACACTGATTGTGCAGCCTCTTCAGTAATCTCTTTTTCCATGCGTTGTGAGGACCATTAGGCATAGAGAAAAAAATGTTAAACTTTTCTACAGAGCCCTGTAGGTGTAATATTGTAATCATACAAACAAGTAATTTGTGCTCCTGAATTACTGTCAAGTTACAGGTTGTTGTGGCCTCTCTGGTCAGTGACGGAGGAGCACCCAGAGTGTTAGCAGCAGGGTAGCTGCTGTGTTTTGGTATTTCCTTGACTCTCTTTTGTGTGTTGTGTTTTGTGATACTACACTTGACTGTGTCACAAGTACTGGCCAGTTTTGGCTGCTGTCAGTTAGGTGCACATATAACACTGTGAAGCCTGAGCAGTGCAGAATAATCTGTGAAACAAAGTTGTCAGCAATGAATAATCTAATCTACATGAGGTGCTGCCTGTCAAACGACAGTGTTATCTTTCACATCCCTTTAACAAATGCTAAAATGTTAATAGTGTTAATTCATGCGCTCAAATTAAGTCATTCAAGAGCACAAATAATTAAGTGCACTTTTTTTTCTCATAACACCTTCTGGGCTCTGTAGAAAGACCACAGTTCTACACATAACTGTAATATGAAATCAAGACAAACTAAGTGAGAGTTCTCTGTGTTATAAAGTCAGTAAATATATTATATGATGTTAACTTAACAGTGTTGTTAGAAAGTAAACGCTTTTTTGCATCTGTATCCTGTCATCCTACAGTACTGAACAGTCCCAGCACAGAGTCTCCAGCCCCACCCAGACCAAGCACCCCGTCCCGCTTAGCCTTCTTCATCCGCCAACAGAGCAGTGGAGGTGGATCAGGAGGTGGGGGTCCCTCTACCCCCACCAGCATGGAGCCGCTGCAGTCGGGTCCTTCCAGCTCCCACCCCCTGTCCCCTGACAGCCCGATGCACCAGCAGCAGACTTTCACAGAGGGTCTGGACTGGGATTCGGGTTACCTGGAGTACCTCAAAGACGCCCGGCGGGGCATCGAACTTTGCTCCTGGGCCTGCCGTGACTGGTCAGCGCCCTATGATGGAGAAAACCCCTCCCCAAACACAGCCCCCCCACCCCCACCTCCCCCTACATCCAACCCCTCCATGGCTATGTTCCCTGAGCACTTCTCTTTCCAGCGGGGAGGAAGCAGTAACACCCCTCCAGGCCAGCAGAGGGCGGCCATCGTGGCTGCAGCACGATCAGAGTGGAGCAGCTCAGAGCGGGACAGCGGAGAGTGGGACGTTACAATCGGCAAAAACAACTGCATAAGCCTCACACCACGCTCCAAGAAACGCAGCCTGCAGAGAGAGGAGCTCCTGCCAAAGCCTGTACCTCATCTCGTCCCCTCCTCTTCGTCATCAGCCACCCCTTTATCGACTTCCCACCCCGCCTCGTCCCCAGCTCCTCACATTCCAACTTCTGCCATCACTGTTAGCTACCAGGCCATGTATAACGGAACAATGGGGCAGGGGGATGGGTGCTCGGACAATCGGGACAGAGGCCTGGAGGTAAAGAAAGTGAAGAGGGACTTGGGGGAGCAGCAGTATCTGGATGAAAACGCAAATCAGAATGGATCCCTTGTCACCTGCCCCTCCCAAAGCTGCACCGCTCTCCCTCAGTCCATTTTTAGCAACAGTGAAATGAGTGATGCAAAATCTCTCTGCCCTAACCAGATTTCCTCCCAGAGCTCCATCACCCAGCCAACGTCTGACACCAAACTGCTGACCAGCGACACCTCAAACCCACACAGTGCATCCTCAGATCTTCCAGAAGCCAACCAGACGCAACAATCTGTAGAGAGTCTTATCCAGGAGCTGCTGGAGCAGGCACCAGGAGAACCACAGCTCCCCGGAGACTCCAACGGCCAGGGCATCAGCATCGAGGCCTTCACACAGGAGCTGAGGGAGCTGGAGGACCGGGTGAAGGAGCGCAACAGAGCAGCCTTTCAGCAGGAGGAAACCGCCAGAGAGTCCCTGTCCGCTGAGCGGCAGGAGGAGGAACAGCTGTCCTCGGCCCTCGAGGTGAAGCTGACAGGTGACATCAAGGGAGAAGGGTCTGTGGTGGGACTCTGTAGTCCTGCTAGACCACTAAATCAGCCTGCCTCTCAGCCGTACACAGGTGAGACTCACATTGTGGATGTCATTCTGTTCCCACATGTGTGTTTTCAACCTAGACTTTTTATTTGCGTAGAGGGGTACTGTTAAAATTGTAAAAAAAAAAAAATCACTAAAATGCTGCTGACTGTTTGTTGTTCACCTCAGTTCCTGGGTGAGTGTCATCCTTCTGAATTCAGTATTGATGTATGGTCCCTGATAATAAAACAGCACATGGCTTCAGTAAGATGAATCAGTTTAGGGTCCAGCTGGAAGTAGCATTAGTTGCTAACGCTAGTGTTACTCGCCTTGGGTTAACTGCGTCTCTTGGGGACTTTACTGTCAGGCCGTCGCCCTGTTAGATAAGTAGTGAGGTGTGTGTGGTGCCACCAGCAGATTTTTATCACACTGCTGCACATTTGAGGACTGCTTTTGTTAGGCAGCAATGTGCACTGTTGTCGGAGTACCAGCTTCATGCTTCAACAGCACTTGAATAACATTTCTAGCAGCAGTATCCACCCAAGACTAAACAATTCTTCTTTGTAGTAACCTTTCATTGCAGGCCAGGTTTTCATGAAGTCAAAGTCCTGAGTCATAGGGGATAAGAGCTCGTCACAGTGGTAGCGCTGCTAAAGACTGGTGCTGAATTAATTGTCCCCATTTAACTTCTACAAGCTGTTAGAGCACCCTGCTGCCTGTTTTTCAGTTTGACAGCTTCTACTCCGCCTCAGTTATTTAAAAAAATCTGTCAAAGACGCCTCTGATTTCATCCCTAGTTTGTTTATTTAAAGTTGTGTCTCATATCTTTCCATTCAATGATCCATCAATCTTTCTTTGTGCAGGTCCATTCATGGTGGTCCTGTTTGCCAAGCTGGAGAACATGCTCCAAAACTCGCTGTACGTCAACATCCTCCTCACGGGCATCGTGGCCCAGCTGGCCTGCTATCCTCAGCCCCTCCTACGCTCCTTCCTGCTCAACACCAACATGGTCTTCCAGCCCAGCGTCAAGTCACTGATCCAGGTACACTGCACCATGCTAAACCTGTGATATACTGGTATAGGAATGCTCTCCATGCTCTCTATCGACCTTAACTGCATTACATTCGTAAACCTGGCGGCCACTACAAACTGGACAAAATAGTTTCTGTATTTATTCTTGAAGTGATGACAGTTTTTCCTTTTTTAAGGCATAGTTGTCCACTTCCAGCCCACCTCACTTCTGTGCTAGCTTCTGTTCCAAAAGCATCAGGCCCACAATGCATTAGCATAGAGTTTATTTTCCATAATCCATTTCAGTCCATATTCTGGAAACCTAATTCTGGACCTGACTTAGCACTTCAGTTTTGGTTGAGTTCACACACAGTGAACACACTTGTAATCACAATGAAGTAAACCCTTTCCTTTGAAATGACCCCATGTCCTTTTCTCTAGCTCCACACTCAGAGCCTCAAAGTAGTGGTAGTATTTGTTCTAAGTAGAGCACAATACTAAGTATTTTTACATTCAGCACTTTAATGCTGAGGAGCGTAATGTGCACTGCAGCCTCGAGGGTCTGCAACTTATCTTTTTTGTCAGAACCTTTTAATGTTATAAGTGAAATTTACTACCCAAGTAATCAACAAAAACAAGCCAGCTGCTTTTGAAGACCAATCAAAGCTCTAAATGTTTTTTTCCCTCAACGCCAAACGCCTCAGGTTCTAGGCTCTGTGAAGAACCGTATCGAGACGTTTGCAGCCTCCCACGAGGACTTCCCTGCCATGCTGAAGAAAGCCCAGCAGTACCTGGTGGCCCGAGGCAAAGTGGACTGGACTGACTCGCCTGCAGCAGTTCCTCCCCTGCGGCGCTCTGATTCACTAGGTGAGAACAGTGTGTGTGTGTGTTTATGGTATCTAATCAGGCGAAGTAGGACAGCTTAGAGTCAAGTTTTGCCTTTTTATGCCTTTCCTGTTTAGCTATTAAACTGGAACAGAATGAGATTTCCTCAGGACTTCATAAGAAACCTCTTAACATGTGATTCAGTTAATTATCTAGGCTGAAAAATGTGTGCTGATGTGTGTCACTGTTTTTAAGTCATTTATTTATTATTTAGTCTGAAATCTTCTTTAAAAAACGAAGGCATGTTTATTTCTATAGCACAATTAATATGCTGGAGTAGTTTCAAAGCACTTTACATACAGTTTAACTTGAAAAACAAGGAATTAATCATTTACATAAGAGATTAAAAAGGATTTAAGAAACAGATTTTTAAGAGACAATCACAATGAAATTGTTCTAATGAATTTGAAAGAAAAAATGTGTTCATACGGATGTGCATGTATAGATTTTAAGAGATAAGCCTGATATCAAACAAAAAAAGAATAAGCGCTCTGCCAGTGTAATTACATTTTACCTTTATTTCTACACAGATCAACTTCTTTAAAGATGTCACTTTTCTAATACTGATTTCCTTATTTTGTCTCGTGTCAAGATGCTGATGTGATGATTTTTTTTATTTTTAGGTTTAAGAGCAGAAGACTCGTTCATTTGATAGTTTTTCAGTATAGTAAGTTGTTATCAAATGTCACATGTTCTAAGTGTGAACATTAATGGAAAGACAAGTTAAACATAATAATCTGAACTCAAAGTTCACTTAGTAGCTTTTTTTAATTTTGAAAGAACTGGAAAAACCTAGCAAGTGGACCTTGAGTTCAGATTAATTTCAAGTCGCGCATCCTTGTCGTCACTGTGACGACTTGTAAACTTGTTCAATGTTTCCTTGTTCCAGTGAAGAGTCGTAAACCATCTCTCGGAGACCTGATCCTTCGACACACCAACAGCCCGACCCGGGCTCGACATGCCGCTCAGCTGGCCCTCGCACACGTACGGGACGGCGGCCAATCACTGCACAGTGCTCTGTTCAGGGGCGGCGGCGGCGGAGGAGGGGGCTCTGGCCTGGAGAAGCAAGCCGAGGCGCTCCGAGTGAAGAACGCCGTCTACTGTGCCGTTATCTTCTGCGAGTTCCTCAAGGAGCTGGCTGCCCTGGCTCAAGAGCACGCCGTCACTCTGCCTTTCCCTCAGAGCCAGGAGGCGGAGGAATAGACGGTAAACTCCTCAAACTCCTCAAATCTAGCTCTTAGCCTCCATTTCTTTCTTTTTTCTTAGGCTGTAAAAAGAGTTATATAGGATTCTCCCATCACCAGAGGACAGACTGGAGCACTGAGACTCTTGTGTCAATGAAGTCGGTCGTCTGCAACGACACGAGACAAGAAACAAGATGGAAACAGTGGCATTTTTGTACCAAAATCATTATAGGATACCTATAGGACTGGAAAGATTTTCCTCATCTGTAAACTTATATGATATTGTGCATATCATGTATTATATTTACATTCTATACACAGACTATCTCGGTAAATGCTAGAGATTTGGGAGCTTGTACATACACATACCATGCCATGGTATAATGTGACACAGTAAAGCCACAGATAAAAGAAATAGGTGCACATATTGGTGCTAGTTGATACTCTTTATCATTTAAGTTGAAAGTGTGCTTTCAGGCGGCACAGACGAGAAGAAGGTTTTGTCCTCAACAAGGTTATGACAAACACCAAAAATAGTTTTGCAGGAAAACATTGAAAGTTTAATGTGATCCAATCAGCTTTGGCCGTCTCGATCCTCCGTCAAAGACTGGGCCAAAAGAGAAAGCTCACAGAAAAAGTGTTCCTAGTAACATCTCAAGTGTCCATTTTATTTTTTAAAGGCTGCACTGCTGCAAAGAGTAGTCATCGATGAATGAGATGAAAACTGGAGCACACAGGTGACAGGGAGAGCCACTTTCTCTCCTGTGAATCAGCACGACCACCACAAATGTACTGGAAAACTTTGGATAAATAACGCCATTTTTAAAAATATTTGTTGTTTTAAAACGTGTTTTGTCTTTTGCACCATTTTCTAGACATATCAGCAACAGGCGGGAGCAGGTGTGTCTGTCGTCGTGTGTGCGAGTTTATTTAATGACTCCTTTCCAAAAGGTGACGCCATCAGTAAGCCATTCACCTGTTGCCATAAAAGAGGCTGTGGGATTGAAAAGGCAGCACTGCTTTACAATTCATACCTTTTGTGTGTCATTTAGTCTTTTCAAAAGACCTGAGAGTCTGCAAGAAAAAGGCAAGAAGGGAAGGAAGTTTTTCTGAGAGCATTTGCATGACTTCATTTTACTTTGAACTGACAGTTTGAAAAAGGTCCTCATGAGGCAGTCACTGACTTCTCTTTCTGCAGATCTTTGTGAGCTTGTAAGAAGCAGCCTCCATTTCAGTTTTTCCATTTTTGTCTTCGTTAGCTTCAAAATGTTGTGTCTTTTGGGTGAGACAGGCCAAACTGAACGTACAACGGTTCAACTTGGAAGTTAATATGCTGCTATTTTTTTAACACTAACACCCTTTATTTTTATTAGTGTAATAGCTACTATCTCCTCATTTCCTTGTTAGGTACCAAGTATAAATGTGTATGTGAGGATGTGATGTGGAGGAGTCGCTGCCAGTGTCGTGATCGGCATGTAATTTATTTTCTTGTGTCTGAGGTTGAATGAAGTCGCAGCCACACAGTGTTAAAAGCTTTTGCCAAGATAAAATTCTCTTTCAAATTTTTTCTTTTTTCCCCCAACGTTAAGCTACTTTTTGAGGCTTTGAATTGTTAGTAGTTTGTTTTATATGATGGTGATTCTTAATTTTACAGGTCCGCAATTTCTTAATCATTCTGTAGTTCTTTCCTGTAAATGATTAGGAAATGAAGAACCTGTAAAATGAAGCTTTACATGTATGACTGCAATGCAAAATCCATCTATGACGCGGCTTTTTGTGAAATAACTTGGTTTGTCTGCACATACTAGCCATTCTCTCTCCATGTTTAGCAGTAGAGACACTGCTAAATGTGTCTGCCATCCTGCAAAGTCTTAATCTTTGAAATTAAATACCACATCATCAACTGTTCAGTTTTTCTCAACAAGTTGAGGCCTTCTCAATTTGTCAAAGCCATAGCCATGGTCGTCATGTTTGTAAATGTAGTGCTTCATTACTGCTGTAACTCCCTTTTCTATGGAATTTCTAGATACATTTCATAACACTCCCACGTTTGTTTTTTAAAAACCATTAGTTAAGACTTTCTGCATGTCAATTAAGGCCAGGTTTCTAATTAAATAATAATTAAATAGTATAGAGTAAGTTTTCTTTGGTTTGTGCAATAGTGCTAAGCTCAAAGTAGCTTCCATGCAGTAGGTTTTAGTGGTTAGTGAGTCATCCTGGTGCCTGCAGAGATCAGAGAACACGTTTCACACTGAATGTTTGCTCTCAGCTAATCAAATTGGTAGAGAAATCGCTTCTGTATTTTACCCACTGCCATCCGTCCGTCCATCTGTTCACCTAGTCTGCTCTATATCCGTGTGTTCAGAACAAGATTAATGTTTCCCTTGCACAGAAAAAAAAAAGCTCCAGAGGGTCTCATTCCTCTCCAGGCTCCTCTACTTTTACACTCAAGATTGTGTTTTTTAACTAAACTATTTTTACAGTTCTGTTAAAGATGAGTCGTATTTGAACATGATGGTAAATGCTCACCTCCTCTATACCGTCGCTTACTTGGTCAGTCACATTGTAACTAAGCAGTTTCAGTCAGTTATCTGTATTTCTGTGATACATTTGTGGACACCAAAGACAATCTCGCCCCTAACAATACCTGAAACTCCCAGTGTCTCTGTTTGAGCAATCATAGACCGTTTTATAGTACGCAATCTGACCATTGTAATAAACCTTATTCATGAAGCACTTTTTAAATGCTGAAAGTGCTTTCAAATAACCCCACAAAAAACGTGCCAATGCCTAATGTAGTACACTTACAGTAAAAGGCCAAATACAAGAAAAATGTTAAAGGTCTGAAACATTATGATGCTTCAACATGACAGATGATAGAACCAATGGCCGAATTTATGGTCACCCAAGCTGTAATACACCACAATTGTCCTTTTTTTTTAAAAAGGAGATTTTTGCCAGCTGAAGCTTATTGAACCGGGGGAGGTGTGTTTTTGAGATTCAGCTCTATTTAAAAAGAAGGGAGCTGCTCAGTAACTCTGAGTTGAAAAAACTTTAAATTATTGGCATTGGTCCTCTGCGACTGAAACTTTTTCTGATTTGGGATTTCTGCCCATGCACATCCTGTCTTCTCTTCCCGTCATTTTTCACAGCTTACTGTTTGTAATTTTTTTTTAATATACTGTATATTTACTTGTATTTCATTTTTAAGAATACAAAGACATACATTTGACAAAGTTTGTAATGGGGCGTTTTTATAAGGGATTATTTCTTACCAGGGACTTGGACTTCTTCCTGGAGTTGTCAGATGACAGACCGTAAGCAGAGTTTAATTTACTGCAGCACTGATATGGAAAAACACAACTCCCACACAGTGAAATAAAACAACTACAATCAAGGCTGCATGATTATTGTGATGGATTACTTGGCTTTATAGAAGTTGTTTTTCATATTCCACAAGAATAAAGGGCCACAAATGGCTTCCTCTGCTGGTGGAAAAGTGAGCCCTCCAACTGTTCAGACACCAGTAGGGATCGTGGACAGGGGGACAGCCTGTTTAAAATACACAAACACCAATACTGATTTAAACTCTTTAAATATACATTTGGGAAAGGGATTTTGACTATGCAGCAACTACCACGGCTGTCTCCAACTGCAGTTACTGTAATGGCCACCAGACAAATCTTCCTGTAACGAAGTGACAGAGAAAACCAAATTAATTAACCCTCTTAGAAATAATTAAATGCATGTATTTACCATAACGAGTTAAGGCCTTAAAACACATCAGGTCTTATGTTCGTGGATGTGTTGGCTTGGTAAAGAGGCGTCTCAGCCGTGGTGGTTTCTGTTTCCTTGTTTCACCTCAGCTCTACTCAGACTCCGATTTATTTTTCATGCTCAATCAAATTTTGATTTTCTGACTCTGTTAACTGACAAAGGTGGTGGTGAGTGGTAAAACCCAAAGCTAAGATTCACAGATACTGTGTTTTGTTTTTCTGTGTTTCAGACAGATGTACTTGAACATTACAGCATGTTATGTTGTGAGTTTCTGTGTTTTGTATATTCAAGGTGTTCCATGCAAACACTCTGCAAACAGCAAGCCAAAGTGTTCAACTGTCACTGACTTTCATTTGAATTTGAATTATAGCACGCCCCCTTTTATTTTCAGGGTGGGTTATGATTGGCTGTTGCATTGCCCCGACACAACACAATAGTGGGTTTAAAAAAAAAAAGCCTCATTTTCACATCACAAGCAGCAACTCTCAGCAGCTGAGCTGTGAGACCGATGAGGCTTTCACTTTAACTCTGCAACACATTTCAGTTGCAAATGCACGTACGGTTAGACAGTTTATATCTGCAAGTGATATCGACTGTATGAACACCTGAAACAGTTTAGACTATTTAGCTTTGAAAATTGTGTTCTGTTCTGTTCATCTGAAGGGACTCAGTTGCCACTTAGATTTTGTTTTCACATCTGATTTCTTAACACATCGTGTACACTTTGTGCCATGTTTTAAAATGGATTTTTCATGTGTTGATCTGTAATGCATATCACGGGATGTACAGCATCTTCTCACTTTTCCTTTTTTTCTTTGAAAAGCGTTGAATTTTCACCCCCGACTGATTTCTCCCCTGTGATCTATGCAAAACACGCTCTGGTGTCTCCCGTTTGAGGCTGAAAGGTGTTGTGGATAGATTTAATGTGTAAATACTGTAAAAAGCAATGGGTCAAAAGGAGGTATGTGAAATAACCAACAGGACAGAATGAAAATCATGCTAAGAATAATGTTATGATGAATGTTGTCAGAAATATTTTTCTATATTTTGAAATCATTAGAAAAAAAGGACAAAAATACAAAGTGGGAAAAAGCTGTCAGAAGAACACTACAAAGGGAATGTTTTTATTAATTTATAAATTCTTTGCCTAGCAATATCACTTTTGTCCTGGTGTCCTTTCTTTGTTGTCTTGTGACTGTATGAACTGAACCGTCAGTGGTGGAGCGTGTTAATGTGTTCCATGTGAACAACACATCTCCAGTATGGTAACCGTGGTTCACAGCCTTTCTGGGTTGTGCACTAAGAAATGTCTACTCTGACCTCATCACACATTCGGTATCGCTTTAAAGGGAAATGCGTCCACTGAAAGTGCGGGGCCCAGGTTTGAAAATATCGGAATTTCCCTTTTAGCATTAAAGGACTAAAGTTCGACCAAAGAGGAACTTTACTTCTGGAAGTGTT
This sequence comes from Enoplosus armatus, assembly GCF_043641665.1. NCBI lineage: Eukaryota > Metazoa > Chordata > Actinopteri > Centrarchiformes > Enoplosidae > Enoplosus > Enoplosus armatus. The sequence goes on along the minus strand of NC_092190.1, from coordinate 6,595,787 downwards.
GAATTTGAAAGACTTTTCGAGGCCTGAAAAGTTTAAGCTATCCAGTATTTAACAATAAAAACAGCAAAAACTAGGGAAACAAATCCAGAAGAAAATGCATTATTGTGTGTAATAGAAGCATCCGGGGACCCCTCAAAGTTTCCTTGGGACACCTTGAGCCCAAGCCCCAGGTAGGGAACCAATGTGATAGATGACTGGAAAACACTCATAACTATAAGCATGTTAACATGCTAACTGCACAAATACTAAGCAGTGTTCATTTATTATTTATACATACACCAAGTTACTCTGATAGAAACTGAGATAGTGTGCCATGTAACACCTTAACCAGGTTTCTGATCTTTGTCTGTGTCTTCACACCAGTAATGTGGTGATAAATTAATAATCATTGTCATTGTTGTTCTCATCTTCCGTTACTGGTGAAGTGATGGAGAAGAAAATAGCAGAGCGAGAAATGCAGCAGTGTCCAGGCAACCATAAACTTATAACTTATATAGTTATAATTAAGGAAGGAACTCGACTCTGTACAGAAATAACAGATGCTGCATGTCGAGGAGTTAAGACACACCTGCACATACGGTCAGAAACCTGGATAAAGATTAGTTGAATAATCGATTACAAATAATCTGCAACTACTTTGATATCGATAAATGGTTTTAAGGCATTTTTAAGAAGAAACGGCAAATATTCCAGCTTCTCCAATGTGAGGATTTGCTGCTTTTCTGTGTTTAGGTGATGGGCATTTTTCAGTATTTGCTGACATTTTATGGACAAAGCAATTCATCGACCAATAGAAAAAATAACTTGTAGATTAACTGATAATATAAATAATTGTTAGCCGCAGCCCAAAGTCACCAGCACACCACAGAAACATGGCTCAGAGCATATACAGTCCACGCAGACTCCAGATCTGTGCCAAACGCTAAGACAGCACGCTAAGCAAGTAAATTAACCACAACAGGAACACGTCCATGTAATTGAATCAAACAGCACGTCTGCAGAAGACTCATAGGTGTATATCATAACATAAAGAAGTGTTGGATCTTCGAGCATCAGCCCGTGTGGTTTGTGTCATTACTGAATTTGCTCCCCACTCTGACTCTTTATTATTTAAAGTGGTCTTCTCTAAAACACACAGCAGGACTCCAAGTAACGCGTTAAGTACACAGCTTGAAGGCCAAGTCAACTGTGGATACACATTCTGAGCTTGCATACAGAGGAAACTGGAGTCGGCTTGGCGGTCTCCTAGCAACCGCCAACAAGAAGGGAAGCGGCACAAAGAGAGGGCCAGAGGTTGATGGTAAAAGTGAGGAGTCTGGAGATGCGGTGAAGAGGAGCAGAGCATGGGGTCGTAGCAGCGCTGGTACCGGACTACAGGTAGGATACATTGATGGATTTCTGGGTTTTTTTATAGTTCTACAAAATCTGATTTTAATGGTTTTATTATAAAGTACAATTTGACTGAGTGCTCCTTTATTATGCGTGAAAATGAAAACTGGAAAGTGTTCAGCAAGGTACTTTTTTACAAATACTTTTTTTCATGGTTTACAATAATTACAATTATTTGATTCCTTTGTTATTTCTTGAGACAAACATGTAGTAGTAAGACAGTATTCTTATTAACCGATTTCCTAGTGTGACCCAGTTATCCCACAGCACTCACAAGATGAGCAACTGGACCCTCCTCATCTATAATACAGTTTGGTAATGTGAGTGGAAACCTCGTCTGTGACACAAAGAGACCGGACTGGCACAGCGTCTCAGATACACCTGTCACTTATCGCCAACATAAATAAACTCAAAATCCATTCCTTAAATACACGTAGCTACACCACGATGAAAAACCACAGTCAAGTAAAAGGTCTGCTTTCACTATTCTACCCAAATACATGTCGACAAATGTTGTCAATAAGTAACGAAGAATATGATTGAAGAATAGATTGTTTCAGAATGTTTAATTAGTAATGTGTTAAGTAACTTACACCACAGCAAGTAGACTTACAGTACAGCTTAAACTATTCATACCCCTGATACAAAGCCCACACTAATTCAAATATTATGAATTATTAGATTAAATACACTCCCTCAACTACTACATCAACTGCTACTCCGACAGCTTCTTAGTATTAATGGTATTACATAAATCTGTTAAAGCCCATTTAATTAAAAACGTGTGTACCCATATATGTGTATCCATATTATAAATGCTGCAACTAAAAATATCAAACTCCAAACTCTAAGTTGTATGGTGCATGAAAGCTGTAAACCAACAACATGACAGTCCATTTTTCAATATTTTCAGACTTTCTCATCCTGTCTGTGGCACTCAACCCCAAGCCCATTGGCTCTGGCTGAAAACAGGAGGAAATAGTGTATTTGTTGGGGACTATTTTCATCTGTGGATTAATACACATTTGGTGCTGAGCTGTGCGGTTAGACAGCTGTAGGACGGTGTATGTGGGATTGATTCAAAATTAACTGCAATGTGTGTCCGTGGTAATGAAAAATGTCACTGAAAAGTGAAAATTCTACGTATTAAATTAGATTTACAATACGTGGGGTTATATCAATCCAAGTACAAGAAATAAAGCCATGTCCTCTGACATGTTCTCTCTTTTTCTAAACTATTGACTAAATTAAGATATGGCTATAACTCAGAGCTGTTGGAACTACTTGTTTGAAAAAGGCTTTGTGTGTGGGAAAGCACTTTCTTGACAGCCAAAAAGGGTGCACGATAGCACTAATACAATTGCTTCTTTCTCAACCGAAGCCCACACAGACTGATACACGTATTAACCTGCATGTTACCTGCAGAGATATATAGTTGTATTTGCAACATTTCTAAAGAGTTTCATAGTCAGTCAGTGAAAGGGAGCTGTTGGCCAAAAATAATCATCAAATAGACTTTCATTGTATTTATAACCAGGGACTGAGTAACAGTAACAGCACCACTGAATTTTCTAGATCAACCACACAGTATACTTCTATATACTGTATACTCATACTAAACAGCTGCAGTCTTTCATAATATAATATTCATTTGTGGTCAATTACTTTCCACCACTTTCACTTTATTATAACTGAAACACAGCTATAATATGTTATAATCACTGTATAATCCATTGCACGTTCAAAATGAGCAGTATGGCATACTAATTAGCTTTCTTTACACTTACAAAAGCATTTACACTACACTACGCTGATTGCACAATCACCTGTATTTTTTCTTTCGTTTGATGAAACTCAGAAATTACAATGCTGAAAGACTCAGAGGGAGCAAATATAAATTACAATATGTTGATTACCTTTCAATAAGTTGGCCACTTGTTAAAACACATTAAGCCCTCAGTAGCGTGTGTAACTATAAGAATGAGTCTGAATACTGTTCAGTATAGTGTCCAAACCACTGACTGTTAAAGTACCAAAGGTTTTCGTTGATTAATATTATTCTTCTTGACTTAAATAGATATTTTGCAATTTCAGTAATATTTTTGCTAATTTCAGACTGCATTTATTACAAGTCCTTTTACAGCTGTGTTAAATGCATATTTGTTAATGTAGCTTGTTTTTTCTTTCCATTTTAGAAACACTTGTCAAAATATAAAGTAGCAAAAAAGCATTATATAGTATTCATGCATGGGGCTGGCAACCGTATCCATTCCTATAAATGAAAAATATGTTTGGGGCCATAAACTTTCAAATGTATTCCCAGTAAGGATGCTACTTTCTGTTTATTATATGATGGCTCCCCAGGCTTCCAGTATTATCACAATACATCACACTGAGGACAGACATCTTTCACTGCCATTTCTCTACATCACTTTGTTCTGCTCATGAATAAAATATCAAAGCGGGGTCTGTTTGCAGAACTGGGGAGTTGAGAAGTATTGTTGTGTTGACACTCGGGCTGTGTCTTCACCTCCCACTCTCGCCCTCACTCTGGATGCTTCTGGCTGTCTGCCGCCATTTGAAATGCTAATAGATTTTCAGTGCAAAACTCAAAACTTTCTTCCTCCTCTATGCTAGTTCTTTCTGCCCACAGCCTTGTTTCTCTTATGGCCTTCTTTACAACTGTATCACCTTTCCATCCATCCAAGTATGTTTCTCCATAAAGAAAATCATGTCTGATGATCATTACGTTGAAATGTTTCATATTTGGATGTCACTACCACAATGCTTAGCGCAGATGCACATATCAATATACTGCATACTTTTTTACTCCAATGCACACACAAGTTACAACCTCAAAAGAGTTTTCAGATCCCATTCTGAACTAAAAGATATTAAACTATATTTAATTGGGCTATATATATATATATATAGTTTATGAGTTCACTCAGTGAATTAATCATAATTCACTGAGTGTTGGGTTTATATCATGTGGACGTACTACAGTTTTAGAGGGATGCCTTTGCTACTGGCCATCTGTTGAAAAATATGTTGGGGCTGCACAAAAACATTAGGTGTTGTACCAGTGTTAGCCATTGACAACAAGGTTTACATTCATTCTAATATCACTCTCCATGTTCTTAATTACCTGACATACCGGGATTAATTAGGCATTTAATATGTTCATGATTTTGTTGTTTTTGCGTTCATTTATCTTCCTTTTCCCTTTATTTTGTCTTTCTGCAGGAACTCAAATTGAATGTTAGAAAATAAGTAAATATCATCCATCCATCATGATGTTTGTCGGAACTCCTTTGGGTAGCAATCCCACCTCCCCTATCCCAGCCCACAGCCCCAGTTCCGATCGCCAGTCAGAGGCTCTCCTGTCTCAGTCCCCTCCATGCTGGGCAACACAGGCACGGTGCGACCTTGCCCAGGCAGAGGCAGAGCTGCGTGGCCTACAAGAGCGTCATGCAACTGAAACTGAATCTGTGAAGCGGGGTCTAGAGCGGGCCATCCTGGGTGCACGCAGAGAAGAGCGGCGCCTGCTTGAGAGGGTGGAGCAGGACCATCGGGACACTCAGCAGCGTCTGGAGCAAGTTCAGAGGGAGAATATGGCAGCAGCCCGGGTAAGCCAGTCCCTGTTGGACCAAAGGCTGCGTAAACTGGATCAACTTCAGCAGCGGATTCAGGAGGTGGGTCAACAGTCAGGTTTGGATGAAAGTGGGCCACACCAGAACCTGCTGCTGAAGGAGGTTTCAGAGTTCCTACAACCCTGGGAAATCTCAGTTTCCCTAAAAAAAGTGAACTTCAAACCCAGCTCCCAACCTAATGCTGTCGCCTTTGGAGATATTCGTGTGCAAGAACAAAGCCTGTGCCTGCATGTCGGAGGTTGTGGGCCACAGGGGCAGCTATGTGCTCTCCATTCACATGAGATGCAGTGTGAAGACACAAACCATCAAGGTGCTGGGGGAGAAAAAAGCGCCGTAGGACAGGGGTGGACCTCACCAACAGGCAGGGTTGTTAGAAAAATCAGCCTTTCTACCCGGGGTGATCTGGAATCAGAGGAGGAACAAAAGCTATCCTCAACAAAGATATGTCACTGGCTTCCGAAGTGTGAACAGTCTGACTGGGAGTCATCCCAGGATGACGAGATGGAATCAGCCTCCTTTCAGCCACAAGGAGATGACGTATTTCTGACTGTCCCTACGGTACTTAAAAACATGGATACTGAAGACAAGGAACATGTGTACAAGATGAATAGTAATGGAAAACACTACGCTCCCAGGAATCAGAGGAAACCACTTACTGTGGTCTCTGGTAGGAAGCTGTCCCCCTCACCTGAACGAAGACGAGAGCATGCTAAGCTGAGTCACTGCTTGAGTTTAGACAACCAGCATGAAGATAGAGGAAAAGTGAGTCAAGATTCCAATAGTAGACATTTGAGGTATGGCAACAGTGCCCTAACATCTCCCAGGATGACTACAAGAGAGCCTCTGACCAGCCAAAGCTGCCTAGACCTCACCTCCAGGGGCCGCCCTCACTCTCGCCTAAGCCAGTCCTCTGATGAACACTCCCTAGGGACCCATGGTGACTCTGGCCGAGCTCCATCCCCAACAGACAGCCTAGACTCCAGCTATACTTTCATCGTTAGCCCATCTCATGACTACAGCATGAACAGAGGCTCTTTGAACTACAATTGCCGCCTATCAAAGTCTGCAGTGGACTTGACACACAAGACACACCCATTGATCAGCGGTGGGACGAATGAGCACAGAGGAGTGTGTAGGGTGAAGTGTGGCAACTCTACATCAAGCTCCACCTCAACCTCACCAACACTCAGTAGGGGGCCTAGGGTCCCTGGCATGGGACAGACCCTCTCGTACCCTACATATAGAAGTCATAATATTCTGCACCAGCCACAGAAAAAAGTGGCTGGCTCAAACCAACCCCTGGTGGCTAGGTCTTTATCCATGTCTGTCATAGATGGTTCCTCTCAAGAGCCAAAGAGAGGCAGAGGAGAGAGAGGACAGCCAGCCCTGGTGGAGTTGGAGGAGGAAGGAGACCCGTCTTTGACAGTATTCAACCCCAGAGGAGTCCATCTGATCACGCAGTTTGGGAAGCAGGGTTCTGGTCGGGCTGACCTTACCCTGCCGAGTGGTATCCATGCCTCACCACAGGGCCAACTCTTTATAGTGGACTGCGGAAATGCACGTGTTCAGGTATGTATTGTGTTAAACGTCTTTCAGACATGTACAACACACAGTATGTGTACTATAGTAAATAAAGTTGCCCCCAATGTTAAAACTAAATTTAAACTTTGAAACAGGTGACTGACCCTCGGGGCAATGTCCTCCAGCAAGTGACCTCCCCAACTTCTGATGGCTCTGCCAGACGATGTCGGAACTACTTTGACATTGCTGTGAATGCCAAGGGTTTGATTGCACTAAGCTGTGCAGCTGAGCGAGCCCTGCTTGTTTTCAGCCGGCATGGTCGCCTGCTCCAGACCTTTGGAGGGTCAGGGTTGGGCTCCGCAAAAGATGAGCTTGAGGCTCCCAGGGGTGTGACCGTAACCAGGTTGGATGAGTTCTTGGTAGCTGACATCCGGAAAGGTACCCTCATTGCCCTAAAACTTGAACCTAAGACAGGCTCCCGTCTTGAGCGCACAGTGGTGACTGGATTCCACCGGCCCTACTTAGTGGCAGCTTGCTTGAGCTCAGGCATGATAGCGGTGTCCGAAAGGGGCAATGAAACAGGTTGTGTGCCTTGCATCAAAGTGCTGGAGCCTGGCTGGAACACAGTGAGAGTTCTGGGTGTATGTGCCGGTATGGGACCCGTCCTAGTCTGCCCCTGGGGCATCTGTATAGATACAGATGGTAATGTGCTGGTAGCGGACTGGGGGGAGCAGCACAGAGTCCTGTTATACCCAGCAAAGGGAGTGGGGTGGCCCATGGTAAGTCAGGGATTGAGTAGCCCACGTGGCCTGACCCTGCTACCTGAGGGCCTACTAGCAGTGTCCGACAGCATGCACCATTGCATAAAGATATACCAGTACAAAGCAACCCACGACTATAAAGAGTGAGTGGATGTTTAAAGATACACAATGTTTAATTTACTGTAACAAGGTAACCAATCACTTGACACACTAAGTGGTAATTTTACTGCTGAACTACTGATTCTGCAAACTAACTTGCAAAAGCCAACTGCATTTAGACTGACAAGTAACTGCCGTTTGAGTCAGGTGTCAAAAAAAGAGACAAAAAAATAGCTGGTGCTACACTGAGCAATGTGTTTGCAGTTCAGGATCAAATAGATCTGCTAATTGCTTTCCGAATATAGTTTATAGATTAGAGTTTAATTATAGTCTGTGCAGTGTCTGTCTGGGCTGCCTTCTCAGAAATATGCTACCTGTTGTTAGAGTTTTCACCCACAGCTGCTAACCTGCAGAGATTAGTACAGACAAATCAAAGGTAAAGGTAAATTCAAGGTCAAGATGTGAGACAAATATGAATGCACACACATGCACTATCATGATCTAAAAATTTCATTTCAACTGGTGAGGCAGAGATTGCTTTCTTTTCCGGTGTGGCATTTATATTTTGATGTGTTCAAACAAGAATGGTGTAAGTGTTTCAATTGAATCTTGTCACCACTGGCTTCAGTAATTCCTACAAATTCTACAATTTTTCACGCTGTCACTGATCTTTACTGACAAGTGGAGCTCTGTGGCTTTTTTTCAGTCCTCCCACTCCCTTCTTTCACCAGCAGTGTCTGTCATGTATACCCACCACTCTTTGATGAATTCTGTATTTAACACGTGGATACACTGATGCCAGAAAGTACAAAGTGGGTGAATCATCAGCAGTGAAACCATACTGTCATCCAAGTTCTCCTTTGTGTGAAATGTGTCTGTTAATAGCAGATGTTTCATTCAGGGGAAGTACATTTACTCAAAATATTTGTTAGTGATGTTACTTTACTACTAGTATTTCACTTTACTACCACTCAGAGGAAATTACTACTTTTCAGATTAAGATTTTACATTCAGTATGAGATAAAATCACATTACTGTTATCAGGTAGAAAACTTCTACATCAGCCTTGTTTTAGCTACATTAATATGCATTACTTCTGACATTATCTAATCAGTTTTAGAAATGGAAAGAGGTCAGACAGTCTTGTCTAAACCTGAGCATGTTATCCATCACCTGATCTGAAAGTATGACAATCCTCAAAACTTGAGACATGCGTTCTTATTTCCCCCAGACAGCAACAATATGACATATTGCTGTCGTTTAAAGCCCCACACAGTATTATAAAATAGTTAGACATAGCTCAAATACTGTTTAAATGTAATGCATCAATAATTTAACAGTGTGACAGAGACCATTCTTCAGTCAATACTTTTACTTTTGATACTTCAGTACTTTTTACTGATAATACTGTGTGTTTAACTTTGTCTTATGTTAATTTTTTAATACTTTTACATGTAATGGAGTATTTTGTTTTCCACTGTGGTATTGCTATTTTTGTCAAAGTAAGCGAGTGCTTTTCTGTTAATTGGGTTACATCCAAAATGCAGAATGAAGAGTAATTATTATGTTACAGATATTTATCCAGGTTTATTCCTGGAAAATCTGCTGTTGTGATGACTTGCATGTTAACAGTAAATAAAAATGAAATGAAAATGTTGGCAGTAATTTTGTCTATTATTTTCTCTTTTCCTCATTTGGCTTGTTTTGTCTCATAAGACAAATACATCTATTAAATCCTGGTATTATCAAGTCTTATCATCAGGAGTGTCAGCAAAATTATATGCCTTTCCAGAAATACAATGGCGGAGCCAAATATTGCTTAAACATATCACGGTTTCTATTGCAGCAATTAACTATGGAGCATTATAGACATATTTTAAATACCTTTTGGATTATTTGAAAAATATTACAGTTAATCTAAGTAGTAGGAGTATTGTTGTATATAAATATTGCATCTACAAATACGGAAGTACAGAATGGAAATTATATCAGCCATTTTCCAGCAATATTTTCATTTGTCATTTGTTATTTGACACAATACACCAGCCATTTCTTACACTAGTGGGGAAGCACAAGTTAAATTCTGCAGTACAGTGACGCAATTAGAATTTTAATGCTGATGAAAAATTAATAACCACAAAATGAACTTGCACACAGAAAGAACTGAAGGAGGAATCTCTTGGGTCTAACACCCACTTACTCATATCTGTTGCCAAGTGAAGAATAACATAAGGGCTTTATTTGCATTTTAAGTCAGTTTCCTGCACATCTGGGAGATTCACACCAACCTCTTCACACATCAAACAGTTTGTGAAGACTTCTTTCCCCCCATCATTTACACATGTGCCTTTAGGATCTGAGCTCAAGTAGGTATAAATGCAGGAGTTTACAGGAAAATATCTCATGACCGATACCTTATATAAAACAGCCATTGTCCAAATGAGATGAATGTGATTTTTAATTCTAGGCCAACAGGTTGTTTCCTCTCTTTGAAATATCTATCTCTATTAGGGAGCAGAGCAGTGTGGTTTAAGGACTCTGTGTGAAGCCAAAAAATATTTCATAATCTTGTCATCCTTCAGTTATTGTGATATATTTTTTGTTTGACCTTCCTATTACCAGCAGGTCGGACCCTCAAACAAAAACAGTATGGTAGTTGTTCATTTGCATTCTTATTAGATCAAAACAGCTGTTGTCTGCAGTGCAAACAAAATAGCACATAAACCAAGATTAAAAGACTTCTTCCTCAAAAACTTTATGGTTTATACTGTACACTTATGTTTAGTTCAGATAAGTACTTTCAACAGTCACAGTAGATGTACCTACACAAAAGCAGCCTCCTGGAGCACCATGGCCAGCAGAGACTGGGTTGCCTCTGGGCTACCAAATCTCCAGTCGGTTTCTTAGCTAGCTACCCTCCTTGGATGTCATGTTTACTGACAGCCCTGTGCTCCTGGACTCGAGCCAGTCAGGTTTTTAAAAGGTACAAGCAGTACTGCTACATCTCAGGGTTGAGGTGGTTGCAGATTTAGGTTGTTCAAGTGGTTATACAAAACATTATTATGATATACAGCCTCTGATTTCTGATTCAATAAATAATAATAACAATAATAATAATAATAATAATAATAATATATGGGTGACGTGCAGAGAAAGGCTGTATTTTCCTGCCACTGCCACTAGATGATACTAATGAGACATATTTTACCATTTTAAAGCCAATCCTGGGTTGGCTCTCTGGATCCCAGTCCCCATGTTTTGTCTGGGGTCATTCATCTACTCTTTTCACTGTGAACTCCATCTCCTTCTCTGCAGAGTAAGTCTTCCTGTTTCCCGGTCAGCAGGTCCACCTGTTTCCTGCCTGATGAACTATCCTGTTTCTCCATTGTTCTCCAGTCAGTGAGCCTTCTTGTTTCCTAGCCAGCTGGTCATCCTGTCATTCAGCCTTCCGGTTCCTCAATTAGCTAACCCCTTCTCCCAGTTCACTAGCCCTCTATTCCCTTTCACTTGCCTAATTCTATAGTCAGCTCTTAATATTTCATTTACAGTAGATGGTTCACATGCTTCGGGACAATCTGACATTATCCAGAAAAAATATGTCCAATCTTTTCATTTCACTTTGGCTTTTTTTCCGTATCCATGACTCACCTCAGTTGCAGCACTTCTAGTTTACAAATAATAATACTAGTTATTACCTTACAAATAATAATATCAAGGAAGAACAATTCTAGTAGAGAGAGTAAATACACTTATCAAATAAACGTTACACTCGTTCCGTTTGTCTGTTAGGAGCAAGCATTGTTTAAATATTAATGCATTTACATAAGAACATCATAACCTTGTGCTCACTCACACAAATATCAACATTACTGTATTCCCCCAGCCCTTGTTGCATTTTTTTTTTATGTTTCTGAGTCTCTGTACAGCTGATGTTTATCTTTATATCCTGTCTACCATGCAGGGCATGTGATCCTTTTCACAAATGTTACACAGACACATTTCCAAAACAAGTTGGTTTTTGTACTCACCTTGCGTTAATGACAGTGTGTCTGATGTTCCTTCCAGAGAGATTAAAGAGAGACAGAGTGGTAAAAAGCTATTACCAACCTTTCCAGCTTGTCCTTGCTGTCAGCACGACTTGTGAGTAGCGTGACTTGCCTATGCGTACAAACATCTCTTTGTCAGTCACCTTGGTGACAGTGCTGACTATGGCACTTAAATAAAGTCCAGTACACTCTGCTGGATGCAGAGTGCAATTTATGAAAATACTAATGTCTTCACTGATGTGTATGATTTCAAAGCACATTTCTCTTAGTTGGACTTCCTGCCACACCAAGCTGACATTTTCCACCACTGAAAACTGAGCTTTTCAAAATGCTATTCAGAGTGAAAAAAAGGGAAAATGGGCTTTTTGACTACATTGAGCAGTTCCTTCATCCGTCTTCCTGAAAAACTGAATGTTTCCATGGGGGTTTCTATCCATATTCTAAGCTGAATGGGTATCGATCACTGTACTAGATATAATTTTATTCTTTTTTGCATTCAGCAACAGCTAACATGGGCCAATTGCTAGGATTCCTGGGGAAGGCTAACTGAATATTAAAAAAATAATTGTCATTTAAAATGATGAGATATTCAAAGTTTACTGTCCAGTAACGTAGTAGATCTAGGACCCCAGAAACATGCTTTGGAAAAACACAAAAAGCATTGAATTACAAGTAGAATAGAGCATAGCTAGAGGCTTTTAAGAGGGGATGCTTGGATTCTCTATACTGAACCACAAAATAAGCCATCACAGAGAGTTGGGGATGACAAAGGAAAGATTTAAGCTGCTGAGAACGATAATCTGGCCATGCATCTACAACTGAGTGAATCAATGTAAATCAGTGAAAAAAGTTATGACTGTAGAAGCAGTGTTTAAGTACAAAACTCACGACACAATGCTAAGGTGCAAGAAGGCCTTCGTCAAGTATGGAGAAAGAAAGGCTCTGTGCACTTATGTCCACCGTAAATATTAAACAATATAGCCTTTCAGGTACTAGACCTTCGTCAAATAGAGCACACCTGTGCTTTTTCATGCAAGTACACTTGGAAAATGCAGTTCAGAGAGGTCCAAATACCCAAAAGGTTTCACACAACATATTAAAAAAGTGGAGGATATATCACGTTTGGACCTGTCTGCCCTCCTATCTCCTGTTTCAAAATTGTTCAAAAGCGCTTGGTTTTATAATTCCATCGGCCCGACTTTCATCTCTGCATGATGCTACCACATCAGAAGCTATCCCTGACATTAAACACACACACATTCACAAATAAGCAAACAGAGCAGAGGTAGACTATTTTATGGCATTGTTTGCCATTTTAATGAATGAATGTAATTAAATATTAATCAAATGCAGAACTAGAAATGTCTTTAAACCACATACAAGTTTGGAATTAATAACCCTCCCACGTCCAGTTTTTATGTTCCAATTTTCACTTTCCTTCCTGCCTGCTCACAGACACTCTGTGAGCGAGCCAAGCTGGTTCAGTAAACTTGGCTGTCTTTTATCGTTTGTATCATAAACCCCGCATTGGGACAGGCTTTGGTAGGCTTGCTTTTCTGCAAACTGTTTTTGGTCGTCAGCAGTGGACCTATGGGGGATGAAGGCCAGTTTATAGTAAATATCAAAGGCTTCAATAAAGATCAAGCCACAAACTTAAAGCTCTTAAACAAGGTTGTTTACTGCTTAAAAAAGGGATCTTTACTAACAAAAAAAATAATTTAAAACATAATCCTACCTAGACACTTGTTTCCCACTATAGGCAGCGTTATTCACTGTAGAGCTAACAAAGCCCCAGTACAATGGCAAATTAAGGTCCAAGTTGAAAATGAAGATATTTATGCTTTACACTAAATTAATCAGCATGATCTTGTCTGTGAGAGCCCTGCTCAACACACACAACAGGCAACGGAAAGGCAGGAATGTAAGCTTTGATGTCAGTCAGTTCGTTCTTCCTCTGGTTTTCTGAATGGGGGTGGAGAAAGTCATCGCTTCCTCTCTCATCTGAACCCAGAAAGTCATTGTACACGGTGAACACCGCCTTCTCCTTGAACTGCAAAAATGTCCAACTCCTCCTAAAACACAGATGTTGTCATTAGAATTTATTTTATATTTATTTATTTATAATCACTTGCTTTAAATCACTGTTTTTACTGTTGATTAACTAATTGTTTCAGCATTAACAAATCTTACAAAGTCAAAGAAAAACGTTTGAAGGAAGTGTAACAATAGCTAACTTTGGTCACGTACTGGAGTGCCAGTCACAGGGGTGTCTCTCTCTTGTATAAGGCTGCACTGGTAGGACCCTCAAACTGCAGTTTAATGGCCTGTTTCAGATTAAGCTGCGGGTCTGCGGTTGTCATAGAGACCATAACATCCTCTGGCAAGGCACTACAAGGTGGGACTGGGGTAAAACTGTAGCACGCAGGTGACAAAATGTTCTTCTGGGGTAGAGAATCCCATGCTTCCCCTTGAAGTGGGCTCTGTAGTCTATATGGGTAGCCCAGAGGAGGACTCTCCCTGTTTTTAGCACCTACTGCAGGGCTGTCTTGCCCTGGCATTATCCCAAGGGAAGCCATGACTGAGTGCCATTTACCACCAGCACAAGTAGTCCTTTCTGCTTTTATTAAGTTTGAGTTTTGTTGGTTCATTTTGTCGTGATATTCAAGTCCAGACGACAAGCCTTTCTGAGGCAGTTCACGGTTGTGCACCATGGCAGTGACTGTGCAAACAGTGGGAGGGGAGCTGCCTTTGGGATGCCTTTGGCTGCTTCCATGGAAGCTGCCCATGTCTGAGCCCCCTGGTGGGGGTAGCGTGGAGGGACGGCTACGACTACGGGGCAGTGAGTGCTGTTGGATCTGCTGAATAAAGCTGAGGCTGTCAGCTGGCACTGTCTGCACCGTGGCCAATGAGTGGCAAGTAGATGAGTTTTGGGAGCTCTGCATGGAGTGGAATCGTTCTGCAGTGGAGCCGGGCGAAGATACTGAAGAGGAGGAGGTAGTGGCTGTGACTTCACCTCCATTACTCTCAGAGATGCCCGAGGAGAGGATCTTGTTGGGTTTTACAGGGGAAAAAGTACCAGAGTTAGACAACAGGCCTACATATGGCTTGGCTCCGTAGCTCTCCAAGAGCCTGACAATGTTAAAGTGCCCGTGTTTCCCAGCCACTTTGACTGGACTACGGCCATATTTATCCATGTGATTAGGATTCGCACCTCTTTCCAGAAGCATTGCAACAATGTTAGTATGTCCCTCCTGGGCAGCGATGCTCAGAGCTGTTGCCCCCTGATGGCAAGCAAGGTCTATATTGACACCACTGGCTTCTAGGAGACGACGTCCTACTTCAACATGTCCTGTCCAAGCCACTGAATGCATTGCTGGTCTCCCCTCTGTATCCTGTGCATTGGGGTTTGCCCCCTGCTTTAAAAGTAGGTCTACCATCTCCACACATCCCTGCCAGGAAGCTACATGAAGTGCTGTGCGGCCCTCAGAGTCTCGAGACTCCAGGGGTACACCCCCTTTCTCTATGAGGAGAGTAGCCATTTCAAGGTGACCCTCTAACACCAGGAGGTAGAGCAGAGGCCTTCCCTCTGCATCCCGGACATCAGTATCCGCCCCTCGCCTCATAAGTAACTCTGCAACTTCAGCATGATCCCCCAGGAGGACGGCACTCAAGGCAGAATGTCCATCATACGCCCTGTGGTCAATGGGTGAACGTCTGTCCAGCAACAGCCTCACAGTGCTCCAGTGACCTTCCTGGGCAGCCAGTATAAGAGGGGTGCGTCCTTCAATGTCCATCTCTCCAACACGCGCCATGCTGCCTCGCTCTGTCAAAGCAGCACACACAGCCCGATGGCCTTCACAGGCAGCAGCGTGCAGTGGAGTCCAGCCGAGGTCATCCTTGTGGTTTTCGTCCAGGCCTCGATCCAGCAGGGCGCGGACAACCTCAACGCTCCCTCTTGCCGCTGCCAAGCAGAGTGCCGTCCTGCCTTCACAATCAATGGCGTCCACAGCAGCTCCCCAGAAAAGCAGTCGTGACACCGTCTTCATGTGGCCCATTGCTGCAGCTGCCAGCAGGGGAATAACAGCAGCTGCAGCAGGGACATTGCCATCAGGGCCGGCGGTCTCATCTACATCAGCACCAGCTTCTAATAGAAGCTCAACTACGTCGTCGTGGCCCTCATAGGCTGCAAGAAGCAATGGTGTCATTCCATCATGGTCTCTGTGTCCTGGATCTGCTCCACGTTCCAGTAACAGGCTTGCTACCTCCCCATAACCTTTCACCCCTGCTGCTGTAGGGACACAGAGGGCAGCGACTGACAGAGCAGTCCGCCCATCTCCATCAGCTAAATTAACTTCTGCATTGTGGTCCAGCAATATCTCCACAGCTTCATGATGTCCCATATAGGCAGCAGCAATAAGAGGCGTGCGGCCCTTGCTGTCAGCTTTGTCAACCTGTGCCCCATAGTCCAGCAGGGTCAGGACAATTTCCTCATGACCCCCCCACGCAGCAGCTCTGAGAGCAGTCCGGCCCTCAGCATCACATCCATCCACATCTGCTCCTGCATCTAGCAGAAGCCGGACTGCTTCACTGTGTCCTCCCCAAGCTGCAGAGCGCAGAGCTGTCCAGCCTTCATTGTCGACATGCTCCATCATCCGCTTTGCAGTTTCTGGCACCTGGCTCTTTGCCCATTCCAGGAGCACAGACAACACTTTGACATAACCCTGCCTGGCAGCCAAAGTCAGTGGCGTTTGACCCTGATGATCACTTTCCAGTGGATCAGATCCGTGTGTCAGGAGAAGTTTGGCTACATTAGCAGAACCCTCTTGGGCTGCATTGGCAAGCAAGGTCTTTCCATCTGTAGAACCAGGCTGGTTTACAGACACCCCACTGTCTAGCAGCCTCTTGACATACAGCTCCCTTTCAAATTCCTGTCGTGAACTAGTTCCCTCTTCACCAATACAATGCAGTCCAACACTTGGGTCTGCATCTGAAAAAAAGGCTGCAGAGAAGAGCCCACTCTTCATTAACAGCTGAAGAGCTTCCTGACAGACCAGAACAGGAGGCTGGGTTAAGGATGTGGTGAGGGCACTACTGTCGCCAGAAGTCAGTGCAGGCACACCTGCCCACAACATCCACAATGCCAATAATGAGAGGTTATCTTTATGATGACCTGAGCAAACTAAATGTGTGGCTAGCTGGCAAGTGTCCTCAATGTCCAGGTGGGGTCCTTGCAAAGTCATAGCCATGGCAAGCATACTGTGACCCTCTGTTCTGCTACACAGGTACTTCTGTGTGCAATACTTAACATCCATCAGCCACTCAGCAAAGCAGGCATGAAAAAGTAGTTTGGTGCCCCCAGGGCCGTCGATCAGGAGAGGAGAGAGGGTTCGGAGCTTGTTTTGGAAGTCCTGGAGGCTTAGCAAGGTGTCATGTGTCCACACTGCTGTGAATAGCTGCTGGGGTGTAAGGGGCCTTGAGGCAGCCAAGAGGACATTGAGGAGAGGCCTGACATAGACAAAGAGCCCCCGGGGGAACAGTCTCTGGCACAACCACAGATACAGGCCATTGAGAGTCCCAGGGATGTCCCGGATCTCCCGGAGACCCACCAGAGCACCTGCCACACCATCCAGCACACGCTCAAGGAACAGCAAGCAGCCACCGCTTTTAATGTGCAGAAGATTCAGCATGTCAGCCGTGTCAGGGGTGAGCTGACGGCGAAGTGCCGCTTCTTCATCTAGCCGGCAGAGGATGTACTGCTGCACGTCATGAACGGGCGGGGGCTTCCGCAGATCATCCAGACAGAGCTTACGAAAACCTGAACACAGAAAGGGATAGAGTGCAGGTTTTAAAAATCCAATAAAGTTTTGGATATTTGTCTGGCATAGACTTTTTCAGTCCTACATTATGTCATTTTGTTTCCTTTCTCTCTGTGTCTCCCACTGATCATCACCATCTGGTACTCTGAAAACTTGGCCGGATGGCCCAAAGAATGCTTAAATCATTGGGATCTATTGATGTAATAGTATTAAAGTTTCTCATCTGCATTTTGCTTCCTGTTTACTCTCCCTGCCTTGCCTGACCCGTCCTTCCACTTCTTTATCACTCTGGTACGTGTATTAACAACCATCTAGTGGTATTTTCTTGGTCTGTTTTTTTTTTTATTTTGACACAACAGCATGTTGTTCTAGTGTTGTTGTAGGCACATCTAGTATTCCTTTTCCCTTGGAATGTAGGTCTATTGCACAAGTGTTTGATTTGAGAATACCTGAGTTAAAAAAAGTGTGATTTTTGACCTGAGAAGAGGAGATACATACAGTACTGTATAATTTGGTCATCAGGTTCCATTGCCAAAAAACAACACCTCCCTCCCTCATTTATAATTTGTCTGTAAAATGTAGCTGTAGTGTATAACCTTGCTCTGGTTATATCAAGCTAGTACCAGCTTTTAACAAGAGAGTTACAAGGATCCTTTTTGCTTTAGTTACATAAAAGCTTTGATGGTAATCCCTATCTTATTAAGGTCAGCACTGTACATCTTTTGATTTCCATCCACTGATGTAAGTCTAAATAATTGTACTTCTTAAGTGGCAGTTACTTGGTCACTGGATGCATGGTTAATGTGGAAGTTGTGGCGATTAGAGGTATGATGGACTACTGGCTGCTAGATTACTGGTAAAATCCCCAACTTCGCTGTAGGAATAAAAAGTAAAAAAATAAAACTACAAGCGTTTTTCATCTCAAAAACAAATTTCTCATCTATTGTGTGTCTCATCTAAAGTGCAACGCCCTTTAAGACAAGTTATTCCTTCTTCATACCTGAGAACATCTTGCACACAGCCTTGTTTTGGCGGCGGACGGAGCAGACAAGCAGCAGCCAGCTAGGCAGCAGGTGTTGATTGGCGGCCAGGAGCTCTGCAATGGAGCCGCTCTTCCCACATCCCTCGCCTGCCCCATATCCCACATCCAGGGAGTCCACCAACACCATCAGAGTCTGGGCGGGAGGAGGAACGTCAAATAGGGGTCCCAACACTGCTCTAAGGGCATGTGAGAAAGAGACAGACAGACACACAAAAGAGGAGATTATATTTAAGACGGCCTTGTAAAAAAATGCAGGAGTCGTGGGCAGATGAGGGAGTTGAAAGTAACAGTACCAGTGTGAGCATTTTCTTTCATATTGACTGCAGTGTAATTACATCACAGATGAACACAGCAGGTCAAACTCTTGCTTTTGTTTTCCATTTCATCTATTTTAGAAACAATCTCATCATACCCCTCAGGCTTTGAGACACACAGTCAGTTCACAACAATAAAAAGAAATACTCGAAAGGAATTTCACCCAGATGTAATACATTTCCTGTTGTCAACTGTCAGAGCCCTAAAACCAGGCTGTAAACTTTTACCTGTTGAATAGAGAGCCGAACATTGTTTAACTGCTGTAGTGGATGGCGTTTTGTCTTATGGAAATTGGAACCTTTAAGATAAGATAAAATAAGATAATCCCCTCAGCGGGGAAATTTGCATTGTTACAGCAGCACACAGGATAGTGCAATAGCAGAGACATAAGTAGAAAATCAAGATATAATAAATAAAACAATAAAGACCGTTATAAAAACGCTACTAAAAACTAAAAAACAACTATAATTTACAAATTCACAGAACGAAAGAAAGAATGGTAAGGAAATGATACTGTATTGCACATAGAGAGATGTAGATATTGCACCATTTGATTGTCCATTTCGGTGTGTGTGGTCTACTGCGAGCACTGAAACACTGAAACACAGCTGTGATTAGGGAATAAAAATGCCAAATATTGTATCTTCTACTGCGACAACACTGTCTATATATTATAGTAAAACAATGCTAAACAGTGTAATTGTCCTTTAAAAGAGCCCAGTCAGCACCCACAGCCTGCTTTGATCTGATGGTGACTCAGGTTAATGGCACTTCTGAAATGTCCTGCTCCACCCTGGGCGCACACACATACACACACACACGTGGGCTCACACACACACACACACACACACACACACACACACACACACACACACACAATTCTAACATACTTCTGAGGTCCTTCCACTGACTATATTCATTTTCTGACCCTTAAACCTCCTCACTGTAACATGTAGCATGTTTCTTCTCACCTACACTACTGTAAAACCATTTACCATAATAGCAATGATAATAATAGTAATAACAGTTTCAGCATAATCACTGAAGTTGTTAACAAACCTTAGCACATGTTTAAAACTAACAAAATAAGTTTGTGACTTATGCATCAGATAATAGAGAAACGAAGACCTGAACCCATCGCAGGAGCACCGATAACAAAGGTTTTTTTGGACCCCAGTCATACCTCCAGGCTCTTATACATCTAGACTTAAGACCTGAGGCAAGTTCATCTGAGGACAATGAAATACTGCAGTCAACATGAGGTTCAGAGCGGCTGGAACATGAACACTTCATAATGAAAGTGCAAGTTGTATGCGGGAAGCAGAGGTTCTTGAGAACAAAGCTGATACTACCAGATGGGTACTGGGGCTGCAGGAAAAATATGCCTGAGCCAAAGACAAAAAACAACTCTGTTTTCTGACATCTATAATAATGCTATGGCAACAGTATGGTAATCCTTGTCATTACAGAAACCCATGTTCACCCTGATCTAACAAAGCCAAGCAGTGCCAGACCTGTGTTTAACATAGGTCAGGAGAGGGTTGTAAAGCAGTAGCTATTTGATTACTGACCACCACCTTACTCATTTAGAAGCTGGTGGACTGTGAAAACACGAGGGGCAACGATGGATTTAAGTCCAGGTCTTTATTGGTCTATCTCCAAGAATGTCTGATATGCTGTTTTTAAAAATATAACTCTATAAAAATGACATTAAACCAAAAGACAAATACACACCACTTTACCTAAAGCAACATACTGAATCTCCATTTCATAAACCACATTTAGTAACCCAAAAGTCAACAACAAGTTTAGTAAATATATTTGTACCAGGTCTGGTTTAATTCTGTGTTCTACTTAGCAGAGATTTGTACAGAACTACACTTAAAGACGGGGGTCCTGTTTTAAAGGTGACAAACAGTGATTAGCCTGTGACAGCAGTCTGGTAAGAATGAGTCACACAGAGGTTGAACTCAAGTCAATTATCCTGCAACAACCACAGGGTGTGTGTTTGTGTGTGTGCTGTTATTAGTGTTAATGTCTATGTTTAAGAATGACCAGAAGGTTCAGTCACCGTTAGTCATTTAAAAGGTTTTTCTTTAAACCGGATTTTAAGAAAACCTAAAAAACCTTTAATCTTTGAAAAATCAAATACCCCAAAAAAATGTTCAGCCTCAGTCTGTGGGTATTTTGCGTGAGTGTTTCTGGTGTCTAATAATAAAAATATAAATCAAGCGACATTTCCAAATCTTGTAAAAGCAGAATATGCTGTGCGTGTTTTAAAAAACAAGGAAGAGGTCGTGCAATCTGTAAACAGAGCTGTTGTGCCAGAAATGCCTGAAAATTTCAGCTTATAATACAGAAGCTTGGCAAATGAACCAAACAGATGTCTGCGAAGTTGAAAGAGTAACTAAAAACAGCAGGGTCAATAACTGAACGTGCTGAGGCCAACTACAAAATATCAGCCTCAGGGATTTACATATGCGTAGGGAGTGGGGTATGAAATTTCAACATAACAGAAGTTAGTCATCCTTAATTAGACTTGAGCTACTCTCATGAAATTGTGCATTACTACATTTACCATGTTCTGAAACACAGAAATGAACTATTAGCTCCCCATTTCAACTCAAATTTGAGAGGCAGCGAATGTTGGCATTTTTGCTTGATCTGGCTTTATATGACAGATTTAAATAGTTGTTTATCGAATTTATTTTGATTGATTACTTGTTTCAGTGTTAAACCTATGAGGAATACAAGACAATACAGGAGAATAGTAATGGTCACACCAAGAACATTTCTTCAGTAAGAAAGGTTCACATCAATCTAGGAATGTTTTCGGAAGATATTTACAGACCAAGCCTTAATGTGTGTGAATCATCTCATTACCACAATACATTACCTTACACAATAGCCTTGGTTTATATCACTGAGCGTATCCTGCAATTAAAAGCAGATTTAAACCCTGCCCTGGATGAGGGCTACATCTGGGTTACAACAAGCTTATCATACCTCTGTGTGATTTAGTCATCTGATTAAAGCGACACTCCCTCACTGGGCACACTTTCAGTTCTGCGGAGGAGGAAGTGTAATGAACCTTTTATTGCTGCTTGAGGATTTCCGCTCCCTTCAGCCCACATAGTCCTGGACACGGGCCTGTGGGTGACCTTTGATCTGGAGCTTTAACTGGACTTGAAGAAGTGAGCAATCAAACTTCCAATAATTAGGAGGTTCCCTTAGAGCCACAATCTGCCTGATGACCACGTAAAAAAACAAACAAACTGAAAACTTGTTTTTTCAGGCTTATTGGTTATTGTACTACTCTGTATGTCTGTGTGTATGTGTCTGTACATGTCTGCAGTTTATGTTTGTAGGTTTTTTTACTGTTATTCAATGTTTGGGTGTCTATCTTATCTATTGTATTCTGTATTACCTGTAGCTGCATGCATTTTCATATAAAACATGTTGAGTTTACTTGTAATGAAATGTATGGTATAACATAATACATGCGTTACCTTGCTACTGTGCTGAGTTCAGGACTAAAGATCAATTTAAACTGAACGACCTGGTTGTAAAAGTCCTTTCATAGCATCACAGCATTGTTAATGTCTTCTTTCATTCAATATTCATTTAAACTTTACTTAACCAGGACAGCCTCAGACAAAAGACAAGACAGGCAGCAATAACTAATACTGAGCGACAGACTGTGGGCCAAGCACAGGGTCATGTGATACTTATGAGACGTTAGCATGAATTCAAAAGCTTAACTATTTCACCCATCTGCTGATCTTGAACTGTCAAGCAAACTGTTTGTATAAGACATATAAATATGAACATATGTACAGTATAGATAAATAAGAAAGGTAATTTGGTAACCATGGTAACATTTATGCTCGCATGTCAGCACCGAGCTCTTTGCGACACCAGAGCAGATAGAATGGTAAGGACCTGTCTTTCCATGACTCATATATGTTAACTACTCTAAGCTAGTGTTAAAAATGAAATGGACACGAACTAAAAGGCAACAATGGATAACGCCGCCGCCCGCCCCCCATTTGAACCGAACTACAGGTGTTAAACCAAAAGGATCAAACAAAAAGACATCCAGTTGTTTCTGCAGCTATGATTCGTTGAGTTTCAGCTACGATTGAAGTTCACAGAAAGAGACCAACTTTGTTAACTTTAAATGTAACTGTTGCTTTCAGACAGAGGCAACAGCACCACATAAAAGTTCAGCGCAGAGTTAATGACTTGCTGACTACAGCTAGCTACCAGCTGATTCAAGGCATACGTCCCATGTACGCCCTTTCACTGCCAATTCAAACCCGTGTTTCATCAGTTTGTCAACGGCTGTTCTCACATGGCAGCGTTTCGCCCGCAGCCACATTCTCTCACAAGAGCTACAAACACAAACAGCGGCTGGCTGTGAGCCAGTCTGAGGGGAATGTGGAATCCAGCTCGGTACTTCACACCAGAGGTAAGCAAACACAGGAGGAGTGTAAAAGGGCTCAGACTCCTCGCAGAGTAAACACACCGGGAGAGAGTGAAAAAAGTCCTGGAGAGGAGGGTGACCTCACTGACCGGTGCTGAGACGGTCACTGGGGTACTGGAGGCATTTTTCACCTCTTTGTTCTTTTTTTCCTCCCCTCTCTGAAAGGATGTTGTGTCGTAAATAACACTGTAGCATTCATTCACACTGGAGGCCCATTGTGTGCGCCGTGAATGGGCTGCATTATGAGAGGAGAAATAAATATAAGACGAGGAAGAATAGCCGCTACCGTCTTTTTCCTGTGACTGTCCGGGCCTCTCTGTGCTTCAGTGATGGCCACATGGTTTTACATTTACAGGCTTTGAAACTCGTTTTGTCTGTTGACAGTCTAAACACCTGCAGAGCATCTCCTCTATTTAGAACAAAATATGTGCTGCCTTAAAGCTTTCATGAATCTTTTTCCCTCAACATGAGCAGGAGCCGCTGTGTTTGACACTCATTTTTCTCAGCAGAGTGGGCAGCCTTTAATGTGTATATGGGTGTTGTATTACAGTGTTGCTGATATTGCAGCTAGGGCCGATAATTCAATATTCTTGTTAATCAACTTCCAGCGGAATTATTTCATGTTATCATATCTAAAACAACAAAATCAGATTTTCTTTTTTTGTCATTGCGTGACGTGTACAGCAAGCAAACAGTGCAACATGGTTCATTGTATTGATTTTGCATACGTATGCTATATTGTGTTATCCTGTATATACCAATATAGTATAGGAGTAGGTGATATCACAGTATATGTCATTTTATATTGTGATATTCATATCTATGATATGGTACATTTTTTGAAAATAAAAAAGTGGTAAACTATTTCTGGATAAAATAACCTGGAAGAAGAGTGTGTGTTTTGTCAATCGATCGAATTAAACCTGACAAATCAATGTCTTATCACATTGATGCTAAAATCATACAGCAGTCCTTCTCATTGACTTGCAAAATTGCCCACACTGGCCTAATACATATATACAGAGATCATCAAGAGACACCCACCCAGGTCTATGCAGAAAAGCAAAATATCTTATTTTAGTCTAATGGTATACACCATATTATTAATATACCATATTACACGTTCTTTTTTAGTGCCCTTGGAACTGAAGGCAAATTCACATCACCCATGTTGTGTAGCATTATGATCTTCAAGCATGACTACAAACGTTGAATGTTTTTGGTAGCCACAATCAAATGTTGAAACAGACCACCTACAAAACAAAAAGGAACTTGGGGGACAGGTTTTCAGTTCTGACTAGATCTGATAAACCACGTGTTCGCCTGCTGACACATGTTGGACGTAACTTTGTTTGTGCTTTCATCAACAAAACCAACATTTACCGCCTGTGACACCACACATAAATGTTGCCGCGTTGAACGAGCCACACTCTTGAACGTGCACACACATGCCGAGCGTGTGGATGGGTTTCGTGCTTGTTACCTTTCGTTAACTTTCCTCTCCCTCTCATTTGGCATCCTTGACATTTCCCTCAAATCTGCTTCAATAAAGAACAACCCTCCTCAGATCAAGCATGTGATTTTCACATAAAAAATAATTGGCAGTGACATCCTCACTTTGAGAATTTTTAAAGTACAAAATAAGTTTTGAAATTATGGGATACAAACCTCTTGAAGGTGTCATCGGGGTCTCTTTGACAGGCGAGAGGCTCCAGAGCAGAGGATACAGACGGGCTGTTGAGGATCTCTTCATACCCAGGAGAGAGGAGAGGTGAGGCCCTCAGCTGTTCCACCAAACCCAGGACAAACCTCCACAGCACCGTACTCCTCTGGTCCTCCCTCTGGCAGAAGTGGTAGGCCAGGCAGCGCGGTGCCAGCCCGACTGCCAGTCCTGCCTTCGAGGTGGGCCACACCACCTCGGTGCACAAGGCGGTCTTCCCTGCGCCGGAGCCCCCCGTCACCAGCAGCCCGGGCGGCTGCCCCGGCACAGAGCGGGTGTCCAGGTAGCGTCGCAGCTTGTCCAGGGCCCATTCCCGGCAGTAGAAACGCCGGCCCTGGAGCAAGCTGGAGCTGCTGCCAAATCCACTGCTACTCATTTGTTACTGGGGGTCTGACATCCAGGGGACAACTCACTGCTCTGAACCCCACGTCCCATGCTCCTCCAGTAATTGTACACCGACTTTTAGGTTGAGCTGCAGCTGGTGACAGCTCTGTGCAATGCCTGGGTATTTCCTCACAATGTCAGTTCCTGAAAGTGTTGCATCAGATTATTATCAGTGTCTGTCCTTCCCCTGCAGGTCTTGAGTGTAAGGCTGTCAAGAAGAGGAGTCAGAGAAAGGTTAAGTCAGCTACTGGTTCACCTCTTCATTTTCTTTAGTCGGATTTGTCTTGATCTTCTTGTTGCACGGTTTGAAACGCCAGAGCTAAGAGGAGGATCCATGGTTACCGTCGTTCATCATGCCTCTCCTGGAGATCGTGGAGCTGTTCAGGCAGGAATCAGACAGAGGGAAAAGGAATTAGTCAAGAGAGGAACTGACTGCATGTTTTTTCACAGATATAATGACACAGTATCTCACCCCTCCCTCCCCGACTGAGTCTTCCAATTACAGCTACAGTCTTCCCTCCTCTCAGTTTCTGTCCTGCTTCTCTTTCAAGATTTCAAGCATCGATCCCAAACTGCAGCTGTAGCATGAGATTCCCTTTTCCTTTCTCACGCCCTCAGCTCTTTACAACCCTCCGTTCATACCTCTCTCTCTCTCTCTCTCTCTCTCTCTCTCTCTCTCTCTCTCTCTCTCTCATGCACTCCAGTTTTTCTTGTTTTTTTTTGTCTCCTCCCTCCCTCAGTGCTTCTCGGCATGTCAAGACATGCACAGGAGGGCAGAGAGAGAGAGAGGACTCATGTGGCTGTGAGCAACTCTCCAGCTGACAGGTGGGAGGGGTTACCTGGGGTCAAGGTTCAGTCACAGGGCAATACTACACCTCAAGCTTTAGTTTCAGGTCATTTACCCACGTTATGCTATTGAAGTTTCCTTTTATGAAAATTACTTTGACTTTTGCTTCTGAGGTGCTGCCTTGACATGAATTGTATTTAATTCTGACTTACTTTTAGATGATTCATTCAATCCTAATAATTAAATAATTAAATAGTTTATCAAGCAGTTTCTCAAATGTAATAAAGTCAACTGATTAATCAGTATTAAAAAAATGTTTTCATAAATTTGCATTTATTCTCAATTAAGTTTTTTGCTGAAGTTTTCTTCCATTATACTCAACTTATACTCAATTTTGAGCTTTTTTTTTTTACATCCTGCGTCTACATGATTAAAAGATGTCTTTTATTATCATTGAATTAGATTAAATAACATGAAATTCTTGTTTTTTGCCTTAATTTAATTTTTACATATATTTTCAAACTTTTTCTCACAATGTTCCTTCTTTCCATCAGTGTTGTCATTCCCACCATCTCGTAAAAAAAAGAAAAGTTTTTAATGAGCCACATTAATCCCACTGTGCCATTTTGTATTAAAAGGAAATGATAGTTGGCAACCAATTTCCCCCCATTGTATAATCAGTTCTGAGTAGCTGAGTGCAATTTCCACCATGCACAATGTT